>NC_044997.1:7914212-8090228 GCF_008728515.1 Papio anubis | reverse complement strand
TAAATGCTCCAATTAAAAGACACAGACTGGCAAACTGGATAAAGAGTCAAAACTCCAGATTTCTACAATGATATAGTAAGCTGTAGTATTGAAACAATCTGCTTAATTAGCATGATGCTGCACTATGTAGGGAACACTTTCAACGAAATTATTCTTTTATAGGTGTCAAGGTAGCAACAGGAATTTCTAAAGTACAAACTAGTTTCTGTGGGAATTGAGAAAAAGCACTGATTTCCATTTCACTACATATTTTGCAGTGCTGAATAATTGATACAGATTAGAAGTCTGGAGGTTTTACGTTTTAAATCTGCTTCTTCAAAAGTGATCCAAAAGGTGAAATCACATGTTTTTGGTCTGTTAGGTTTTCTTCGCTATTCACAAAACATGTCACTACCTCTGATTCAAATTTGAAGACAGACTGTTTACTAAAATATTCATCACTGTTCTTTTACTTTTTGCTTTTAGACATCACAAGTTAAATTTCTGGTAATTTCAACAGTTCATGCTTTAAATAAGAATAAAACCCAGCAGAGATCTGGAAAGATGGCTAAATAGGGACAGCTCTGGTCTGCAGCTCCCAGGGAGACCAATGCAGAGGTGGGTGACTTCTGCATTTCCAACTGAGGTACACAGTTTATCTCATTTGGAATGCGTAGACAAAGGGTGCAACCCACGGAGGGCAAGCAGAAGCAGGGTAGGGTGTTGCCTCACCTAGGAAGGACAAGGGGCTGGGAACTCCCTCTCCTACCCAAGAGATGCCATGAGAGACTGTGCTGTCTGGCCCGGATACTGCACTTTTCCCACGGTCTTTGCAAATCACAGACAGGGAGATTCCCTAGTGTGCCTATATCATCATGTCCCTGGATTTCAAGCACAAAACTTGCTAGTTGCTTGGGCAGACATTTAGCTAGCTGCAGGAGATTTTTTTTTTTTTTAACTTCAGGTGGCATCTGGAACCCCAGTGTGACAGAACCATTTGCTCCTCTGGAAAAGGGACTGAAGCCAAGGAGTTAAGTGATCTCACTCAGTGGGTCCCACTCCCACGGAGTCCAGCAAGCAAAGAACCACTGGCTTGAAATACTCATTACCAACACAGAATTCAACCTGGGATAATCGAGCTTGGTGGGGGAAGGACGACTGCTATTATGGAGATAAGCGTTGGCGGTTTTCCCCTCACGGTGTTCAGGAAGACATCAGGAAGTTTAGACTGCATGGAAGTCACTGAAGTATGACAAAGCAAATGCGGCCAGACTAGCTCTCTAGATTCCTCCTCACTGGGCAGGACATCTTTGAAAGAAAGGCAACATCCCCAGCCAGGGACTTACAGATGAAACTCCCATCTCCCTGGTACAGACCTCCTGGGGGAAGGGACAGCTTTGGGCACAGCTTCAGCAGACTTACACTTTCCTGCTTGCTGACTCTGAAGACAGCAGCAGATCTAACAGCATGGCACTCATGCAATGCTAAGGAACAGAATCCCTCTTAAAGTGAGTTCCTGACTCCTGTGCCTCCTGAGTGGAGGACACCTACTAGTAGGGGTCAACAGACACTTAATACAGGAGAACTCTGGCTGGCATCATATGAGTACCTTTCTGGGACTTAGTTTCCAGAGGAAAGAGAAGACAGCAATCTTTGCTGTTCTGCAGCCTCTGCTGGTGATATCCAGGCAAACAAGTTCTGAAGTGGACCTCCAGTGAACTCCAGCAGACTTGCAGAAGAGGGGCCTGATGTAAGAAGCAAAACAAACAAATAAAAAGCAATAACACCAACAAAAAGGACAACCACACAAAAACTCCATCCAAAGACCATTAATACTAAGACCAAAGGTAGATAAATCCACAAATATGAGAAATAACCAGCACAAAAGTGCTGAAAATTCCAAAAACCAGAACACCTTTTGTCCTCCAAATGATCACAATTCCTCTCCAGCAAGAGCACAAAACTGGATGGAGAATGACTTTGACAAATTGGCAGAAGCAGCCTTCAGAAGGTGAGTAATAACAAAGTCTTCTGAGCTAAAAGAGCATGTTCTAACCCAATGCAAGGAAGCTGAGGACCTTGATACAAGTTTATAGGAACTGCTGACTACAATAAACAGTTTAAAGAAGAACATAAATGACCTGATGGAGCTAAAAAACACAGCACAGGAACTTTGTGAAGCAAACAAAATTACCATTAGCTGGATTGATCCAGGAGATTAACATCAAAGATTGAAGATCAGCTTAATGAAATAAGTGTGAAGACAGGATTAGAAAGAATAAAAAAGAAACAACAAAGCCTCCAGGAAATATAGGACTGTGAAAAGATCAAACCTATGATTCACTGTTGTACCTGCAAGTGACAGGCAAATAGAACCAAGATGAAAAAAATACTTCAGGATACTATCCAGGGGAAGTTACCCACCTAGCAAAACAGGCCAACATTCACATTCAGGAAATACAGAGAACACCACTAATTTTCTCCTCAAGGAGACCACATAATCATCAGATTCCCCAAGGTTGAAATGAGGAAAAAATATTAGGGTAGCCAGAGAGAAAGGTCAGGTTCTCTACAAAGGAAAGCCCATCAGACTAAGAGCGGATCTCTCTGCAGAAACCTTACAAATCAGAAGAGAATGGGGGTCAATATTCAACATTCTTAAAGAAAGAATTTTTAACCCAGAATTTTATATCCAGCCAAACTAAGCTTTAGAAGAGAAGGGTAAATAAAATTCTTTACAGACAAGCAAATGCTGAGAGATTTTTGTCACCCCCAGGACCACCTTACAAAAGTTGCTGATGGAAGCATTAAATATGGAAAGGAGGCCGGGCGCGGTGGCTCACGCCTGTAATCCCAGCACTTTGGGAGGCCGAGACGGGCGGATCACGAGGTCAGGAGATCGAGACCATCCTGGCTAACACGGTGAAACCCCGTCTCTACTAAAAATACAAAAAACTAGCCGGGCGAGGTGGCGGGCGCTTGTAGTCCCAGCTACTCGGGAGGCTGAGGCGGGAGAATGGCACAAACCCGGGAGGCGGAGCTTGCAGTGAGCTGAGATCCGGCCACTGCACTCCAGCCCGGGCTACAGAGCAAAGACTCCGTCTCAAAAAAAAAAAAAAAAAAAAAAAAAAAAAATATGGAAAGGAAAAACTGTTACCAGCCACTGCAAAAACATAGCAAAATGTAAGAACCAACAACAATTTTAAGAAACTGCATCAACTAATGTGCAAAATAGCCACCTAGAAATATGGTAACGGTCTAAATTTCCATATAACAATATTAAACTTAAATGTAAATGGGCTAAATGTCCCAAATGTAAGACACAGACTGGCAAATTGGATAAAGAGTCAAAATCCATTGGTGTGCTGTATTCAGGAGATGTATATCATGTGCAAAATTCTAGTCTTTGAATTTCCAGAGGCTCTCTCAGTTTTCACAACTTTGACTGATGTAAAGAGCAATGATAACTCCAAGCTGGGTCTATCCAGCATTTCCTCCTGATCAGATGCAGATCTTGCATTCCTTGCTGAAACACCCTGGCGTGGAGCTGTACTCTTCTCAGTGCAGCCCTACCTGAGACATACAGATACATCCTGCCACTACTGGTGATCTTATTTAGTAATGACTGCATTTTACTTACAAACAAAATTTCATCCTGTACCTCTGCTGATTTAATTTGGGCAACAGTTTTCCACTGACCTTAGAACAAGGACCACTGAACTCACCATGGCTCTAGAACCCAAGTGCTCCTGCCTGTTTTCCTCTCCCATTCAGTCCACTGAACTGCCTACACTCTCATCTGTGCCCACTTTTGGGGACACATGCTCTTGTTGTCTTAACCCATTCCCTCAATCCATTCATTCGGTTCCCCGCCTTGCCTAATTTTCTAAGGATTTATTCAGTTAAATCCTTAAAGTCACATCGGTTGGAATATCTAACTGTATACAAGTTAATAATGTGGTGTTTCTAAAGATAAAGAAATGATTCTTTTTTTTAGATCATTGATGAGATCACTCTCAATTTATAAATCAAGGAAATGATACTTAATGAAAGAAAACTTCATGATTGCAATAATTAGTAAACAATAACTGAACTGCTCAAAAAAAATTACACAATTGCTTATTCAAATTACATAAGAAATTACTGGACAGACTATTATTTTGCAATAATCTTTAACCTGGAATTATTAGTTACAACATATTTTAGATTAAACACTTATATTTTATAAGCAGTTCTTTGGTACAGTTAAGTGACAAAAGGTCCTAGCCCACATCTTGACAATCTGTGTCAGTATTTGTAAATTTCCTTACCTGTACAATGTACAACTAGTAAAGTAAGCTTAGATATTTAAACATATGAACTATTAATATTTAAATATTGAAATGCCTTAAGGGAATATAAGGGAATAAGGGAATGTAATTATGTCACAGCTCTGCTGTTGGACTTGGTGCAGATATGTATCCATGAACCCAATGGCTCTCTCTGTTACTTCCTTCTAGAATGCAAATTCTTGACCTCTGGAGGCTGAGGGACAAATGATCACATTTATTGGAAACTCTATTCCATCAGGAAAGTCTTGATTTCAGAATATCATTTTTTGACACATTTTTTTTTCATCTGAGGAAACTTGCTCTCAAGCAGCATTGTTACCTTGTCTGTTCCTCAAGTGGAGATAAAAAGCAGTAATTTTACCATCTAGAATCACGTGACTATGAGAAAAGCTAATATATGAAACACTTGATGAATTAAAACTTACATATTTTACCGTTCATATTTTTATGTGCTTGTTTTCGATATACATGTTTTTTGGCTAGGTGTACGTTCAACTATTTCTTCATTTTGTAACTGGATTGTTTGTCTTTTATGTTGTTGAGTTATACAACTTATTTATATATTGTGGATAACAGACTGTTGTCACATATATAATATGCAAATTTTTCTGTGACATGTTTTTTTCTCCTTCTTGTCAGTGTCTTTTGTTGCACAAACATTTTTAATTTGAGGAAATTATTTCTTTATTTGCCTTTGATTTTCATATCACATCTAAGAAACTACTGGTAAACACAAGGTTATGAAGATTTATCTCTATATTTTCTTCTAGAGTTTACATTTTTACTTCTAACATGTTTATGTATTAAACCTTTTGAACCATTTTCAGTAAATTTTTGAGGCTTTTGGACCATTTCGAGTTAATTTTTTCCATGTGTTATGAGGAAAGAGTACAATTTATTTGTCTGAATATGAGTAGTCAGTTGTCTAACAGCATTTGTTGCATTTAATGGTCTTGGCTACATTCAGTTTTATTGACCTGTATGTTTGTCCTTATGCTAGTATTATCATCTTTTGATTATGTTCCTTTGTAGTAATATTTGAAATTGAGAAATGTAAGCTTCCAAGTTGGTTTTTCCTTTCAAGAATATTTTGGCCACTCAGAATCCCTTGAAATTTATATGAATGTTATAATTGGCTTGCCATTTCTGCCAAAAGGATTCTGGTATTTCATAGGAATCACAGTGAATTTGTAGATTGCTTTGTATATTATTGCCATTATACAAAATATTGTCTTTTAATCTAGAAACATCGAGTGTCTTTACATCTATTTAGGGTTTCTGGAATTTATTTCAGCAATATTTTACAATTTTTTTACGTCTAACTCTTACATCATGGTTAAATTTATTCTTAAAACATTATTACTGCTTATTTTGTTGTTGTTTGAGGAAGAGTCTCATTCTCTGTCCCAGGTGGGAGTGTGGTGGTATGATCATAGCTCACCGCAACTTCAAACTGTAGCTCAAGCAGTCCTTACACTTTTCTCTCCCAAAGAACTGGAATTACAGGCATTAACAACCACACCACACCTAGGCTGTGTTTTTTTCTTCTTTCTGTTCTGAAAGTTGCATAGGATGCATAGTTTTATAGTCAATAAAAATACAGTATTTGAATTGCCCAAAAGGCATAATGCACCAGAACTCTAAAGCCTATAGATGACTTGTTGACTCTCTGTGTATAGTTCAGTTACTTCGTCAAATATTGTACTTAGTAACCTTCCAAAATTGTTTTTTTAAAAGTTTGTAAATTGTAGCAATAAACAATATGTCAAGACTAGACATTTTTATTTTATATTATTATTATTATCATTATTAAAGACAGCATCTTGCTCTGTTACTCAGGCTGGAATGCAGTGGCATGATTTCAGCTCAGCACAACTTCTGTCTCCCAGGTTCAAGCAGTTCTCCTGCCTCAGTCTCTCAAGTAGCTGGGATCACAGGTGTCTGTCCCCCCACTAGACTAGTTTTCTTATTTTTAGTAGAGAAGGCATTTCACCATGTTGGCCAGGCTGGTCTTGAACTCCTGACCTCAGTTGATCCAACTCCCTCGCCTTCCCAAAATGCTGGGATTACAGGCGTGAGCCACCCCTCAGTTGATCCAACTCCCTCGGCTTCCCAAAATGCTGGGATTACAGGCATGAGCCACTCCTCCCAGCCAACAGGTTTAATCAGTACTGAAGTTTATCAAGTAACATAAGCAAGTTCAACTCTTCTTTCTTTCTTTTTTTTTTTTTTTTTTGACATAGGGTCTCACTGTTGCCCAGGCTAAAGTGCCATCATGGCTCATTGCAACCTCTAAGTCCCAGGCTCAGTTGATCCTTCCACCTTAGCATCAGCCACCATACCTGGTTAATTCTTTTGTATTTTTTTGTAGAGGTAATGGTTTGCCATGTTGCCTAGGTGCAACTCAAACTTCTGTACACAAGTGATCTGCTTGCCTTGGTCTCCCAAAGTGCTGGGATTATCAGCATTGATAAAACATTTAATATGTTAAGGTTAGATAAAAATCAATATTTTGGCTAAGTTATGAACTTTTGTATAATGCAGTTATTCATTATGCCTAATTTTCAGCATTTTCCATGTTATCATTGCTCATTGTAAAAGTCATATCCAAAGAATAAGGCAAAGCCACTGATGAGTTGTCATAGTTGTTTATTTCCAGCTTGTGAAAATGTCCTTAGTTTGTTCACATTGCAAACAAATTTCAACTGTGCTATGCAAATAACAGAGGACAACCTTCTTTATAATTAATTTTATAGTTACACTGTGTATAGGGAATGTACTGTCCGTGAGAAAAATAGTATCTCAACTACAGGTCTTAAACACTGAAAAGAGTTAACAGTTTATAATTTATTTTATTATATCAATTCATTGTATTTATATACAATCAATTGTATTTACATACAGTCTAGAAAGTTCACAGCTATCAGCAGTTCTAGTGCAGCTTAAAATAAAATGGAAATGTAAGAATCTCTATGGAGCTGTACATTTAGTGAAACATTTAGATAAAATATGTTCATGCTTTTGGCTGCACTTATGAAGGGATGTCTCTTAAATTCACCTCCATGCTTTACTTCTCAGAAAAATGACCTGGGCCATTCAACGTGGGTTTCATTGTTGCTGAGGTTCATGCATATTCTCCTTTTGCAACAATTTTATGACTCCGAATGTGTCCATTTGATATTGTGGCATTAGGCCATTCACAATCACTGTAAGTTTTCTCCTCTTCATCCATTATGTTTTTAAGTAATTCTACTTGAATCCCCAGGAACTTGAGTAGTTTTTGTTAGCCCCACAACCACTGCAGCCCAGGTCGCAACATAGCAGCACAGCCTCTGCACCGAGATCACCTACCATGCCCATCTGCCTGCCCCCGTGGGTTTTAGGGCAGTTGGAGGAATTCCAATTCTGTAAGTTTTCTTAATTTGTTTATAAGATTTCATAATTTATTGTTGGTTCCTTATGATTTTCTGTATATGAGATTATGAGATCGATGAGTAGATAGTTTTACTATTTTCTTTCATATATGAATGAGTTAGTATATATTTTTCTTTTCTAATGGTTCTGGATGGAACTTTCAGTAGAGTGTTGAATACAGTGATGAAAGTGAGTATCAGTGCCGCGTTCCTAATCTTAAAGCTTTGGTTCCCAACAATTCAGATGATTGTTATGTGTTTTGCATAAAGATGTTTTATCACATGAAAGCAATTCAAACCCCAGTTATTGGATGTTTTTTATTATTAAATATGTTGACTATATTTAAGTACTTTCTGTAACACTTGAGATAAATATGTAGTGTTTTTTCATCATTTAATTTATGTGGTATATTGAAAAGGGGTGGCTTTAGAATGTTGAAAAACCCTTGATTTCCTGAAAAAAGAACTTAATCATTCTGGTGTGTAATGCCTTCACTGTGTACCTAATTCCATGTACTATTATTTGGTTAAACATTATGATGTCTGTAATTATCAAATTTATTAATATTTAACTTTTTTTGTCCCAGTGATATCATATGTTAAAACAATATTGTATTGGAATTACAAAGAGGTATTGCTTGGTATACTATTATAGGCATAGGAGTTAGAGGTTAGAGTCATAGAGGATATATTTAAATCGTTTGTTTGAAGGATGATGGGGTAACATTAAGGATAGGATAGAAGTTGGGGATTAGGGATAGGGATTCACAATTGCAGAGCAAATGTTAGTGTTAAATTTTGGGCTAGGGCTGGGGTTGGTTTAGGGGTTAGTGTTGTAGAATTAGGGTTAGGGTTAGAATTAGTATTAGGGTCAGAGGTCTAGGTTAGTGTTAGGTTTAGGGCTAGAGTTAGCTTCAGCGTTAGAGTTTAGGTTAGGTTTGCTTAGGTTAATTTGGGGGTCTGGTTATGCGTAGGTTTATGGTAAAAAATAGTCTTACGCTTAGAGGTTAAGAGATAGGGTAGGTAGGGTTAGTTTCTGGGTTCAGGTCATGGCCAAGGTTATGGTTAGTGTTAAGAATTAGAGTTAAGGTGAGGGTGAGGGTGAGAGTAAGAGTGTTAGTGTGTTACTGTTAGGGTTAGGGCTTAGGTTTACGGTTAGGATAAGGATAAGGTTTAGGGTTTGGGTTCTGGTTAAGGTTTCAGGTTAGTGTTAGTGGTAGGGTTAGTGTTTAGGCTTTAGGGTTAGTGTTCAGGGTTTAGGGTTAGATTTAGGGTTATTGTATAGCATTTAGGGTTAGGGTTATGGTTGCCTTAGGGTTAGGATAAGGGGTTAGTGGTAGTCTTAGTGCTAGGGTTGCATTAGGTATAGGGTTAGAGTTTAGGATTAGAGTTCAGGTTGTGTTTAGTGTTTTGGTTTATGCTTAGGGTTGGGTTTACACTTATGATTAGGTTAAATTCAGTTAGAATTAGAGGTTAGGGTTTATGTTTAGGCTCAGAGTCAGTGTTTAGTGTTAGGTTTATATTTAGGGTTGAGGGTTTGGATTATGATTAGTCTTAGGGGTTACATTTAGGTATAGGCTTAGGTTTAGGGTTTAGTGTTAGCTCTGTTCTATGATTACGGTTAGTTTTTAGGATTAAGGAAGTATTTAGCTTTAGGATTAAGTTTATATTTAGCTTAGACATAAGGTGTTAGAAGGTTATCATTAGGGTTAGTTTTTCATTGTTATGGTTACCTTCAGGGTTTAGTGTGTATGGTTAGGGTGTATGTTAGGGTGTCGAGATTTTTGTTACCATAGGACTTGCTTTTAGTTTTAGTAGTATGGTTATAATTATGTTATGATTATGGTTAGGTTTATGTTTAGGTTTTTTGTTTGGCATTTTAGTTTTGGTTTGAGTTTGTGTAAGGTTTATGGTTGGAATTGGGTTTGGAATAGAGAGAGGGTTAGGATTATTGTTAGTGATATGGGTTAGGGTTATCTTTAACTGTTAGGGTTATTGTCTGATGTTTAGGGTTTAGTGAATAGTTTTAATGGTTAGGGTTATGGTTCCACTTAGGGTTTGCATTTGGGATTAGGGCCAGGTCTAGTGTTTGCCTTTGGTTAGCATTAGGGTCAGGGTCTGGGTTCGGCATTAATAGTTAAAATTTAGATCTAGGATGTATTTTTTTGGGCTAGTTGTTACAGTCTTTATTAGGGTTAATGTTTTATGGTTAGGGTTGATGGTCTGTTTGTAGTTGGTTTTGGGGTTACAGTTAGAGTCTGGGTCAGGGTTAGAGCTCGGGGTTTGGCTTATTGTTACGGTTTTGTTAAGGGTTATGATTAGGTTTAGGGTTAGGGATTAGTGTTTAGTGTTTGGATTGGGTTAGTGATAGGGTTTGGTTTCAACATTTATAGTTACAGTTGGCATTGCAGTTGGGTAGGGCAGGGTTTTAGGTTAAAGTTATGGTTAGCGTTTTAGCATTAGGGTTATAATTAAGGTGTAGATTTATGGTTGGGGTAGTTTTAGGGTTGCGGTAGGCTTAGGATTAGGGTTATTGTTTATGACTAGATTAGAGTTTATATGTTTGGGTTATGTTTAATGTTAGGGTTAGTGTTAAAGAGTTAGGGTTTGGATTATAATGTTAGTGTTAGGGTTAGGATTTGGTTTAGGGTTAGTAGTAATGGCATTTTTAGTGTTTAGCGTGAGTGTTAGGGTTTTAGTATTAGCTTTGGATTTACATTTGGGTTTTGGTTAAGGTTGGTTTAGGTCATGTTCAGTGTGAGTGTCATGCTCAGTTTCAGGTTATGGGTTAGAGTTTTTGGGTTACAATATATGGTCTGGATTTGTTTTGGGGTTAAGATTCAAGTTGGGGATAGGGTTGAGGTTGCAGTTTAGGTTGTTAGAGTTATGGGTAGTGTTAGTGTCGGGTTTTTAGGTAGGGGTAGAGTAAGGTTAGGATTAGGATTAGGGGTATAGAAGTTTGAATTAGGGTTATGTGTTAGGTTATGTGTTAGGTATTAGAATTATAATTTTAGGGTTAGGGTTTTAGTTTTAGGGTTAAGGTTAGAATTGGGTTTAGTTTAGTTAGGATTTTGGTTAAAATTAGGATTAGGGGTAGGTTTAGAGTTAGGGATAGGTGTAAGAGTACATTTAGGTTTAGGGATATGGTTAGTTTATGGTTCAGGTTGGGGTTAAGGTTAGGATTAGAGTTAGGATTTTAGGGTTATTTTTAGGGTTTTATCATTAGTGTTAGCATTTAGGGTTTGGATTAGATGTATTTTTCTGTCTCACTCATGTTCACCAATGGACCAATTGTTACACTTTTTCTGTCCTCTGAAGTCCATGTGGACCCCAGACTTATTCAGATTTTGACATAACTTGTCTTTGTGATGGAGCTACCAACTGTGGGCCTCCTTTTCACTGCGACTTATACACTTATTGGGATTGCATGCCTGCAGATAGATAGGTCTCCTCTCAACTAAGGGCTGCAGAGACTTCTCAACAACCTTCCTGCAGATAGAAGTGACCCACTATGAATCTTTCTTCCACTAAGGGCTTCAGAGATGTTTTCCCAACCTGCCTGTCTACTGAAACTGGTCACTCTGGGTCTCCTATTTACTGAGTGCTGCACAGATGCAGGTATGTCCTCTTTGTAAAATGCAGTTGCCCACTTTATGTCTCCTGAGAGTGTGTCTTCACTCAATAAAGCATCTATTTACTTTGCTTATTCTCCAGTTGCCCACATACATCATTATTTCTGGACATGGGAGAAGAACTCAGGACCCATTTAATGGCACAACTAAATGTATACTAATAAAAATGGAGATGAAATGCTCAAACCCACTCTTGCCACATACATTGTTAGTTACCAGAATTTAAAAAAAAAAGAAAAAAAAAGGAATAGAAGGGCTGCAACCCTTAGAGGAGCCCAGACCTAAACATATTTCAAGTCAGTGCTGTGACACCATCACTGGGACTCTGCAATGTCTGGTACTTCTAAGCTTTCGAATGTCACCGCATTCCCCGGTGCCTGCGGAGGAAACAGCTTGTGGTATGCCTCATCCAGCCAGAGACTTGCAGGGAGTTGGCATCTGTCGTAGCGCTTGTACTAGCTCACCTTATCAGAGAGAATTTGGCTAGTTGTGGACAGTGGCTGGACTCAACATTCAAGCACCTCTCTTTTATCTGTGACTGGCTCGCCCATAGCAGGAGTGAAATCTGAGCCCATAGTTTGAGCTGAGTGCAGCCTGAGAAGCTAAGTGGGTAAAATTAGCTCAGCAGCCCCAAGAGAAATTTGGGCAATGCTGTCACCATCCACGGAGATTTTTGACTGGTGAAACAACAGCCTAGAGATCCTGTGACAAAAGTAAAATTGTCCACCGGTGGCCAGTAGATTACTCAGTCATGCCTATGTAATGGAGCCTCCATAAAAATCCAAGAGGGCAAGAATCAGAGAGCTCCGGATAGCTAAACTTGTAGAGTTTCTAGAAAATTACGAGCATATAACAGCAGATACCAATAACTTTAAATGTCAAAGATAATGTAAGTGTTTTTCTTTATTTTGAAAGAAGTTTCTGCATTTAATAGTGTGTCCAGAATTTTAACTTATTAAATAGAACACACTCTGTGAGTTAACCTAAAAACTACACATTGTAAACAAAAACTTAAATACTTCCACCTAAATATTTCGATGATTCACAAATACTACACAAGTTTTGTTTACAGAGATAGCGGTTTCTTCAAGTTAACTGGGTTAGAACTACACACTTATGAAATAAACCAAAAATCAATTGATAACATGAATTCTAACCATATGTTCAGTTTAGAATTTTGTGTCTCTGAGGTATTTGTGCCTTTGTAAAGTCAAAGGCACCGTCTCAGATGTTTCTGTGTCTCTATTTGGGGGAGGGGAGAAGAGAGTGCCTCATACCCCGTTAGACTTTGCATTCTATGACATAAATATCAGAAAAACAAATATTCTTACAGACTTTTCTGTCATCCAAATCTAATAAAAGACAATTCTGGTCTTTTATATAGTAGTAGCCATAAATAAAAATTAGAGCTTGAAAGAACAGTCTAGTGCTCACCACTCTGCTTTTATATTAGGGCTTATATGTGCATAAAATAATGACACTTGGGCAAAGAAGCTGTTTCATTATTTATTTTAAAGCTACAGTGCTTAAATGCCTTGATAATATAAATAAATAGCTTGCACATTTCCAGTTCTCATTTCAAACCTTAGCTATTGGTAATATTGTTTTGGACTATGAAGATGAATTAGGGCATCTTGCAGCTAATGATGTATTCTGCTGTCATCCACAGCGGCCATATTGAGAGGATTGTCAATTTGTTTCTTTACTTCTTTATTTAGTGAGTTATTCTCTGTCGATCTAGTTGATAGCAATGTCTGGGTAAAGCCATCCTCTTTCCTCACCACAATCTCTGTAAATCTGCTGGCACTTTCTGTTAGCCTTATGGTGAAATATATCTTTTTGATAAAAGGCTGGTCGTTTTCATCACCAGTAATCTTTCTTTGCCCACCTGTCACTCCTGGAACAGATGCATGCATGTTTTTTGTTCCGTTGACTGTTAATGGATCCATTAATAACCAATGTACCTTCTTTATTACCTGAGTCTGTGTCCATGGAAGTAGTAACTGAGCCAGACATCTGAGACATTAGTGGGTGTATCTGGGGCCACTTCTCTCATCCATCCTCTTTTGCACATGGATTTGATAAAGCTCTAAGGGGCTTCTCTGATGCCACATTGAGCACCAATGTGTCCTGCTAATTTGGTGCAACAGGGTCCAGTTTCTCAGGTTCCTGAAAGCCACTCACTGTGTTCTTGCTGTTAACAGTCTCGGAGTTGCAAATGTCTTGAGAGTTGAACTTACTAGCTCCATATTTTTGTGTTGCAGAGAGGTGAAGCTGCATATTCCTAAAGTTCTGGCTGGCAGCAAATGACTGGCTGTTTTTGGATTCGTGGTGTTTGCCTGTCATTAGCATTTTAGGAGAGTTCTTAGAAAAGTTGATGTTGGTAGATCTGGAAGTTCCTTTTCTGGCATTGTTTGAAAAAGTTCTACCTGTTCTGGTGAGTATGCTTTTTTTCTGTTTTTTAATCTGTCATCTCTTACAGTCATAAATACATTTTTCACAGTTCATGAGGTGCTGCTCTGGTTCCCAAGTGTTAGTCTTTTAACTGAACCAAATACTCTGTCTTCCCTTTTGTGCCTTGTCTTTTATCAATAGTAGTTCAAACCTCAAACTCCTGTGTAGCCATGAAGAAGGAGACAGGATTGAGGCAGTTGCTGTGTCAACTTTGTTTCACCCGGGAGGCAGAGCTTGCAGTGAGCTGAGATGGTGGCACTGCAGTCCAGCCTCAGCCTGGGCAACAGAGCAAAACTCATCTCAAAAAACAACAACAACAACAACAACAACAACAACAAAAAACTTTGTGTGTGTGTGTGTGTGTGTGTGCACGCCACCACAAATCCAAATACCCTGAGATACTCTATAAAGCACTTCTTAAAGGGTTGTCTAAAAAAGACCCCAGCTTGTATCTAGGAATGTTGTAATTTCTCCCTCGTGTTTGATGGACTTTATTGGACATAAGATTTGTGTTTGAGGCCGGGCGCGGTGGCTCAAGCCTGTAATCCCAGCACTTTGGGAGGCTGAGACGGGCGGATCACGAGGTCAGGAGATCGAGACCATCCTGGCTAACACGGTGAAACCCCGTCTCTACTGAAAAATACAAAAAAAAACTAGCCGGGCGAGGTGGCAGGCGCCTGTAGTCCCAGCTACTCGGGAGGCTGAGGCAGGAGAATGGCGTAAACCCGAGGCGGAGCTTGCAGAGCTGAGATCCGCCACTGCACACTCCAGCCTGGCGACATGAGCTGGTGACCCGGCCTCCAAAAAAAAAAGATTTGTGTTTGAAATCTTCTTACATCACTTAGAATATATGTTCACTGCTTTCTGGTGTCTGAATTTTTACTATAGAAATCTTCTTCTTGGTTATTCATGAGGGTCCTTCTCGCATACGACTAGTCACTTCTCTAGCTGCTTTCAAGATTCCCTTTAATTCTTTTGTCTTTATTACCCTTTTAATTATCATATGTAAGTTTGAATGTGTTTGTTTGATTTTCTTTACTTAGAATTTTTGAGCTTCCTGGGTGTGGGTGTCAGACTGCTCCCCTAGTGGGGATGTCTCCAGTTAGGGCTACTCAGGGGTCAGGGACCCACTTGAGCAGGGAGAGTCAGTCCCTTCTCAGATCTCAACCTCCTCGTGTTGGGCTTATCCACTGCTTCCTCTTCAAAGCTGTCAGACAGAGTCCTTTATGCCTGCAGAGGATTCTGGCTGCTTGTTATTGTGCCACAGATTTCCTTTGAGCAGCTGTGAGTCTCACTCCAGCTCGAGCTTCCCAGCAGGCTTTGTTTTTCTACCTACTTAAGCCTGAGCAATGGCTGGCGCCCTCCCCCCAGCCTCGCTGTTGCCTTGGCCAGATCACAGACTGCCAGATAGCAATGAGGGAGGTCTGCGGGTGTGGGACCCCTCCTGGCCAGGTAGTGTGGATATGATCTCCTGGTGTGCCTGTTTGCTTAAAGCGCAGTATTGGGGTGGGAGTTACCCTGATTTTCCAGGTGTTGTGTGTCCAGTTCCCCTGGCTAGGGAAAGGGATTCCCTTCCCCTTGCGCTTCCCAGGTGAGGCGCATGCCTCCCCTGCTTCAGCTCGCTGGTCGGGCCGCAAGCAGCTGACCAGCACCGATCGTCCGCACTGCCCAGTGAGATGAACCCAGTACCTCAGTTGAAAATGCAGAAATCACCGTCTTCTGTGTCACTGGCTGGCAGGTTGGAGACTGAGCTGTTCCATCTTGCTCCGCTTCCACTCTTTATTAACATTTTTCTTAATGAATTTCTTTGCTTTGAAGTTCGAGGCAGGAGAACTCTTTTGTTTATTCTAGTAACTTCCTAAGGAGATTAATTTTAACATTATTTTTTAGTAAGCCTGCCATTTGGCTTTCTAGGAGAACCTCTGTTAGTGATTTTTCCTCAGATGATCCATACTTCTTAGTTCACTTTTGTTTTGTGATTTTGTTGGTGTTGAAAAAGAGGTATCCAAATTTTAAAATGTTGAAACTTTTAGAAATCAGATTCTCTCTCCCCTCTGTGGTTTACTAGGTTTGTTTATTTCATGTCGGTTGTTTCTGTCCTGCAGTCAGTCTTACTGAGCTTATTCTTCAGTCTTTTCGAAATTGCACCATTTATAAGCACATGTAGTTAACAACAAATTTTCTTCTAAATTTTCATGTACATGTGTTTTCTTTTAATGTTTTTGTCCATAATTCAACCTTAAGAGTAAAAAAAAACAAACAAACAAAGAAAAAAGAAAATTAGGAAGATGGCCGAATAGGAACAGCTCCAGTCTCCAAACTCCCAGTGTGAGCACACAGAAGACCGGTGATTTCAGACATTTTCAACTGAGGTACTGGGTTCATCTCACTGGGAGTGCCGACGCATTGCTGCTGGTCAGCTGCTGCAGCCCGACTCCACAGAGCTGAAGCAGGGCGAGGCATCAGCCACCTTGGAAGCGCAAGGGGAAGGGAAGCCCTTTCCTCTAGCCAGGGAACTGAGACACACAACACCTGGAAAATCGGGTACTCCCACCCCAATACTGCGCTTTAAGCAAACAGGCACACCAGGAGATCATATCCCACACCTGGCCGGGAGGGTCCCACGCTCCACGGAGCCTCCCTCATTGCTAGCACAGCAGTCTGTGATCTACCGCAAGGCAGCAGCGAGGCTGGGGAGGTGCCTGCCATTGCTGAGGCTTGGCAGGTAAACAAAGCTGCTGGGAAGCTCGAACTGGGTGGAGCTCACAGCAGCTCAAGGAAACCTTGCCTGTTCCCTGTAGACTCCACCTCTGGGGACAGAGCACAGCTACACAACAACAACAACAACAACAACAACAAAAGCAGCAGAACCTCTGCAGACGCAAACCACTCTGTCTGCCAGCTTTGAAGAGAGCAGTGATCTCCCAACATGGAGGCTGAGATCTGAGAACGGACACTGCTCTGCTCAAGTGGGTCCCTCAATCCCTGAGTAGCCTAACTGGGAGACATCCCACTAGGGGCAGTCTGACTTCCACACCTCACAGGGTGGAGTACACCCCTGAGAGGAAGCTTCCAAATCAAGAATCAGACAGGTACACGCTGTTCAGAAATATTCTATCTTCTGCAGCCTCTGCTGCTGATACCCAGGCAAACAGGGTCTGGAGTGGACCTCAAGCACCTAACAGACCTTACAGCTGAGGGTCCCACTGTTAGAAGGAACTATCAAACAGGAAGGACTTGACACCAAAACCCATCAGTAAAGCAACCATCATCAAAGACCAGAGGCAGATAAAACCACAAAGATGGGGAAAAGCAGGGCAGAAAAAGCTGGAAATTCAAAACTATATACATTCCCCAGCAAAGGAGCTACAGCTCATCGCCAGCAACGGATCAAAGCTGATGGAGAATGACTTTGACGAAGATGAGAGAAGAAGGCTTCGAACCATCAAATTTCTAGAGCTAAAGGAGGAATTACGCACTCCAGCAAAGAAACTAAAAATCTTGAAAAAGTGGAAGAATTGACGCTAGAGTAATTAATGCAGAGAAGGTCATAAACCTAAAATGTGAAAGAGATGAAAACCATGACACGAAATACGTGACAATGCACAAGCTTCTGCAACCCACTTATCAACTGGAAGAAAAGAGTATCAAATATAGAGGATCAAATGAATGAAATGAAGCGAAGAGAAAAACCAAAAGAAAAAAGAAGAAAAGAAATGAACAAAGCCTGCAAGAAGTATGGGATTATGTAAAAAGACCAAATCTACCTGATTGGGGGTGCCTGAAAGTGAGGGGGGAAAATGGAACCAAGTTGGAAAACACTCTTCAGGATATCATCCAGGAGAACTTCAACCTAGTAGGGCAGGCCAACATTCAAATCCAGGAAATCCAGGAGAACGCTTCACAAAGATACTCCTCGAGAAGAGCAACTCCAAGACACATAATCGCCAGATTCACCAAAGTTGAAATGAAGGAAAAAATCTTAAGGGCAGCCAGAGAGAAAGCGTCGGTTACTCCACAAAGGAAGCCCATCAGACTCACAGCAGATCTCTCGGCAGAAACTCTACAAAGGCTGGAAGAGAGTGGGGGCCAATATTCAACATTCTTAAAGAAAAGAATTTTAAACCCAGAATTTACATCCAGCCAAACTAAGTTTCATATGAAGGAGAAATAAAAATCCTTTACAGATAAGCAAATGCTTAGAGATTTTGTCACCACCAGGCCTGCCTTACAAGACCCCTGAAGGAAGCACTCAACATGGAAAGGAACAACCGGTACCAGCCATTGCAAAAACATGCCAAAATGTAAAGATCCATCGGAGGCAGGGAAGAACTGCATCAACTAACGAGCAAAAATAACCAGTTAATATCATAATGGCAGGATCAAAGCTCACACATAACAATCTTAACCTTAAAATGTAAATGGACTAAATGCTCCAATTAAAATATTATCATTGCACTGGCAACCGATAAAGAGTCAAGACCATCAGTCTAGTTGCATTCAGGAGACCCATCTCAAATGACACACATAGGCTCAAAATAAAGGATGGAGGAAGACGCATGCCAAAATGGAGAACAAAAAAAGCAGGGTTGCAATCCTAGTCTCTGATAAAACAGACTTTAAAACCATCAAAGATCAAAAGAGACAAAGAAGGCCAATAAGATAATGGTAAAGGGAATTCAACAGGGAAGAGCTAACTATCCTAAATATATGTGCACCCAATACACAGGAGCACCTAGATTCATAAAGCAAGTCCTTAGAGACTTACAAAGAGAGACTTAGACTCCATAACAATAATAATGGGAGACTTCAACACTCCACTGTCAACATTAGACACAGATCAACGAGACAGAAAGTTAACAAGGATGTCCAGGAATTGAACTCGTCTCTGCAGCAAGCAGACCCATTAGACATCTATAGAACTCTCCACCCCAAATCAACAGAATATACATTCTTCAGCACCACATCGTACTTACTCCAAAATTGACCATATAATTGAAGTGAAAGCACTCCTCAGCAAATGTACAAGAACAGAAATTATAACAAACCGTCTCAGACCACAGTAAATCAAACGTAGAACTCAAGACTAAGAAAACTCAATCAAAACCGCTCAACTACATGGAAACTGAACACCCGTTCTGTGGTCGACTACTGGGTACATAACGAAATGAAGGTGAAATAAAGATGTTCTTGAAACCAATGAGAACAAAGATACAACATACCAGAATCTCTGGGACACATTTAAAGCAGTGTGTAGAGGGAAATTTATAGCACTAAATGCCCATGAGAAAGCAGGAAAGATCAAAAATTGACACTCTAACATCGCAATTAAAAAGAACTAGAGGCCAATGAGCAAACACATTCGAAAGCTAGCAGAAGGCAAGAAATAACTAAGATCAGAGCAGAACTGAAGGAGACAGAGACACAAATAACCCTCCAAAAAATCAATGAATCCAGGGAGTTGGTTTTTGAAAAGATCAACAAAATTGATACAGACCACTAGCAAGACTAATAAAGAAGAAAAGAGAGAAGAATCAAATCGACGCGAATTAAAAATGATAAAGCGGGATATCACCACCGACCCCACAGAAATACAAACTACCATCAGAGAATACTATAAACACCTCTCTACTAAATAAACTGGAAACCTAGAAGAAATGGATAATTTCCTGACACTTACACTCTTCCAAGACTAAACTAGGGAAGAAGTTGAATCCCTGTATACCAATAGCAGGCTCTGAAATTGAGGCAATAATTAATAGCCTACCAACCAAAAAAAAGTCCAGGGACCACATGGATTCACAGCCACCAACAGAGGTACAAGGAGGAGTTGGTACCATTCCCTTCTGAAACTATTCCAATCATGAAAGAGGGACCTCCTAAATCATTTTAAGAGGCCAACATCATCCTGATACCAAAGCCTGGCAGAGACATTAATAAAAAAGAGAATTTAGACCAATATCCCTGATGAACATCGATGCAAAAAATCCTCACAAAGCAATGGCAAAACCGATCTAGCAACACATCAAAACCTTATCCACCATGATCAAGTGGGCTTCATCCCCTGATGTAAGGTCGGGTTCAACATTCACAAATCAATAAACATAATCCAGCATATAAACAGAACCAAAGACAAGTAAACCACATGATTATCTCACAGATGCAGTGCTTTGACAAAATTCAACAGCCCTTCATGCTAAAAACGCCAATAAATTCGGTATTGATGGAACGCACTTCAAAATAATAAGAGCTTATTTATGACAAACCTACAGCCAATATCATACTGAATGGGCAAAAACTGGAAAAAATTCCCTTTGAAAAACTGGCACAAGACAGGATGCCCTCTCTCACCAATTCCTATTCAACATAGTGTTGGAAGTTCTGGCTAGGGCAATCAGGCAAGAGAAAGAAATCAAGGGTATTCAGTTAGGAAAAGAAGAAATCAAATTGTCCCTGTTTCAGATGACATGATTGTATATTTAGAAAACCCCATTGTCTCAGCCCAAAATCTCCCTAAGCTGATAAGCAACTTCAACAAAGTCTCAGATACAAAATTAATGTGCAAAATCACAAGCATTCTTTATATTGACCAATAACAGACAAACACAGAGCCAAATCATGAATGAACTTCCATTCACAATTGCTTCAAAGAGAATCAAATACCTAGGAATCCAACTTACAAGGATGTAAAGGACCCTTCAAGAGAACTACAACCACTGCTCAGTGCGAAATAAAAGAGGACACAAAACAAATGGAAGAACATGGCCCATGCTCATGGATAGGAAGAATCAATATCGTGAAAATGGCCATACTGCCTGCTGTAATTTATAGATTCAATGCCATCCCCATCAAGCTATCATTAATGAGTTTCACAGAATTGAAAACTGCTTTAAAGTTCATATGGAACCAAAAGAGCCCGTGATCTCCAAGACAATCCTAAGCCGCAGCTAGAACAAAGCTGGAGGCATCACGCTACCTGACTTCAACCATACTACAAGAAGCTACAGTAACCAAAACAGCATGGTACTGGTACCAAAACAGAGATATAGACCAATGGAACAGAACCGAAAGTACTCAGAAATAATACCACACATCTACAGCCATCTGATCTTGACAAACCTGGAGAAAACAAGAAATGGGGAAAGGATTCCCCTCATTTAATAAATGGTGCTGGGAAAATTGGCTAGCCATAAGTAGAAAAGCTGAAACGATCCTTCCCCTTTACTCCTTATATCAAAATTAATTCAAGATGGATTAGAGACTTAAATGTTAGGACCTAATACCATAAAAAATCCTAGAGGAAAACCTAGGGTAGTACCACAGACATGGCATGGGCAAAGACCCCCATGTCTAAAACACCAAAAGCAACGGCAGCAAAAGCCAAAATTGACAAATGGGACTTCATTAAACTAAAGAGCTTCTGCACAGCAAAAGAAACTACCATCAGAGTGAACAGCAACCTACAGAATGGGAGCAGTACTTGCAATCTACTCATCTGACAAAGGGCTAATATCCAGAACCTACAAAGAACTCCAACAAATTTACAAGAAAAACAAACAACCCCATCAGTAAAAAGTGGGCAAAGGATATGAACAGACATTTCTCAAAAGAAGACATTCATACAGCCAACAGACATATGAAAAATGCTCATCATCACTGGGCCATCAGAGAAATGCAAATAGAAACCACAATGAGATACCATCTCACACCAGTTAGGAATGGAATTAAAAAGTCAGGAAACAACAGGTGCTGGAGAGGATGGGAGAAGAGAACACTTTTACACTGTTGGTGGATTTGAAACTAGTTCAACCATTATGGAAAACAGTATGGTGATTCCTCAAGGATCTAGAACTAGATGTACCATATGACTCCAGCCATCCCATTACTGGGGATATACCCAAGGATTATAAATTATGCTGCTATAAAGACAGATGCACACGATGTTTATTGCAGCACTATTCACAATAGCAAAGACTTGAATCAACCCAAAATGTCCATCAGTGACAGATTGGATTAAGAAAATGTGTCATATACACCATGGAATACTATGCAGCCATAAAAAGGATAGCCATGGCCCCGACAAGGGATGCAGCTGAAACCATCATTCTTAGCAAACCATCACAAGAACAGAAAACGAACAATCGCATGTTCTCACTCATAGGAACTGAACAATGAGATCACTTGACTCTGGAAGGGGAACATCACACACCGGGCCTATCATGGGGAAGGGGGAGGCGGGGGAGGATTGCATTGGGAGTTATACCTGATGTAAATGACGAGTTGATGGGTGTAGCAGACCAACATGGCACAAGTATACATATGTAACAAACCTGCACGTTATGCACATGTACCCTACAACTTAAATTATAATAATAATAAATAAATTTTTAAAAATATATATAAAAAAAAGAAAAATTAGAAAAAAAATTAGAAAAAAATGCTCTGATTCTTTAAATCTTCTGAAAGTTACTTGAGCAAGAGGAGGAAACATCTGCAGAAGTTTTGGGGAATGAAATCATGACCCTTTCCCTCTGTCAGGACTACCATAATCAGAAGCAGCAGCTGGTGCCCAAGTCCTCCTGAGATTTGGAGGACTGGGTTCCTTTGTTTATCTTGGCTTTTGCCAGGTCCTCCAGAAATATTTGCAGGATAGCACACCACTGCAGTCATTGATGAAAAATAAATAGCTGCTGGTGATCTATGCTATAAAATTGATCAAATTTAATTGTTGTTTACTGTACAAATCTTCTTTTGGAAACTGTATGCCTTCAGATAGACTCTGGAGTTCCAAAATAACTGCATTATACCAATTGTGCCACTTGAAAAAACAGACATGTAATGCTCTATAGTCCAGTCATGCTTTCCCCAGAACCTGTGTCATTTTACTTTCAGTCTCTGTGTCTTTGCACCTAAAGTAATACTTGCATAGGTATCATGTAAGTAAATCTTTCTTTAAACGTGCTTTTTTTTTTTTTTTTTTTGCCATTCTTTGCTTTTTTGATGCCAGAGCTCATATTTAAAGTTATTACAAGTAAAAAAAAGTACATACTCTAACATTTACTTACTTGTTTTCCAGGTTTTCTGTATCTTATTTGATCCTCAATTCCTCCATTGCTTATTTGAAAAAATATGGTTATTTTTAAATTTATTTTTTTCAGTATTTTTATATTATAATTAGTGATATTTGGGACTTCATGTAATGTTCTACACATAAAATCGCCTACTTTGAAGAATATTAACTCAATTGAATTATCTAAAATTTAATTTTAATGATATAAAAATTTGCTGCTCTTGTACTTCTCTATCCTTCTCAATTTATATTATTGTTTCTGATTATATCTGCATGCATTTAGTGCTTGTTAAGATAGATTTGTACTTTTTAATGTAATACCTGCCTAGCAGAAGTATAATAGTAACAGTTAACTTTTCCACTGTGGTAATAGGAATACTATTTTCCTTACAGAAGGGTTAGTCACACATTCCTTTATCTTTTATCTAGGCATTTCTTCCTTGCATATTATTTTGCCAGTTATGTAGTTCCTTCATATCTCCAAAGTGTTTTCTTTGGAAACGTTGTTGAAAGTTATTAAAAGTTATTGAAGCTTAGCATGCATTCCATTAGTGTTTTGAATAAGAATAATATGAAAACTATCATAAAAAACAGAATCTGTATTAATTGATTGTCTATTGCATGAGATAACTGTATTCTTTACTCTCAACAACATAAAGGTTTGTGAACAATTCTTAGCTTTTCAACCAAGAGTGAGTTCTTAGTTAGGCAAAATAGAAATAAATGTGTTTTATCAATTTGTCATTTTTCTCCTAGGAATACTAGAAAAAACACAGTAAATTAGCATATAAAGACTTCCTTACTCCTCCCTGAATCAGGAATCTGGGCCTCAAATTAGAAATATAAATTTCAGTTTAGAAGGCTTCATCTGTGCCAGGGAGGCAGTATGGTAATCCAAAAGAATTATAATTTTTAAATTGTCTCCCTTGATTGTTTGGTTGATAGCAACTATTGGTTTCCAAGATCCAGACACTTTTTTTTACTGGTTTGATATTTCTTTGAATGATTTGAAGCTGTCTTCCCTGGAGTTTTGCTTTCATTTCTATCTGTAAAGCACTGATTGTTTTCTAATCTCAGAGTTTATTTTTGTTTAGAAGATCTCTATTTTGTTTAATAAAAATGTTATTTAAAATAGTTAAATTGAATATTACACTTCTTATTTGAGTTCCTAGATATTATGTTTTTGTTTTAGTGGTTATGGTATAAAGTTTTTGTTTGCATTTCATTAATTGAGTTTATCATTTCCATATACAATGCATGAGGCAAGATTCTCTATTATACAGTACATTTTGGTTTTATGTAAAACAAGTATACAATAATTTATTTTGAAACTGACTTGCAAGTGCATGTCTAAATAAAATAATAAGAGAATAATCATGTAAGTATGCAGCAAGATCGATAAGCATGATGATTTCTAGCAGAGGCCTGCTTAGATTGTTTGCAAAACAGCGAGGTCACTGTATTTGGAGCAGACTGCGGAAGGGGAATTATTATAGATGGTAAGCCCATGGAGATAACAGACAGTCCAGGGTGATTATCCAGGGTTTCTATAGGTCAGTAGATTTAACTTGAGTATTACCTTATGCCTGCTTGATGACTAGAAGTGGAATTGGTAAGGTTGTTACTAGCGTCTGGTGCCAAAAGGCTAGAAATGCGGCTAAATATCTTAAAATCTAGAGTCTTAGACATCTTTGAGATATTAACAGTGTGGCAACATCTCTCCAGAAAATTGTAAAAATCACTCCAGAAAAAAAAAAAAAAAAAAAAGCACACTTTCAGACACTTTGATTTTATATTCTCAAGACTTCTTAACTCAATCTTTGCTTTCGGTAAATCAGAAGGATTTTAGGAAGCTTTTGTAAAGTGCAGTTGATTCAAGTTAGGGTAAGTGTTAGTAAAGTGAAGCCAGTTCAGTTTATCAATGGTTAGAAACTAAACCATATGTTTCCTTTTCTCCCCTTTTCTTTGCCATTACTTTATAAATATTTCCATAAAATGCTAATACAGCAAAATAAAACCCTAGGCCACATCTATTTTGTGGTACCAAGGGAGAAAACTCAAACAGCGGCTTTTTGGATAGAACTAATCTTGACTACAGCTGGAAGACATACATAATGTACATGCACACATGTGCACTGGCACACTCCTATCCATACACATTGTGCATATTTGTCATAAGACAAATATTAAATGTGTCTTATGACATGAAAGTTGCTAAGATATTACACTAAGCAAGCCAAATGAAAACTAATATTTCAAAGATTATTGCCAATGTTAGAGAAATTTTGCTTTTGCTAAAGTTGTTGAGGAGACTTAATGCTCAAGTATCTTCTACTGTTTAAAAAATTACTGATAGATCATTGCATAGTGGGCATCTTTGATCACAATGACTTATGCTCTGCCTTGTTGTAAAATAATCCAAAATAAATACTTTCTGAAAAATTTATATTAGAAAATAAGAGAAAATAAAACAAATGAATGAGAAAATTGCTGTAATATAAAAAAGTGGAATATGAAAAAATATATATTAAGATAAATACAAAAAGGAGATTCATTCATACAATGTAAAATCTTTTACATTTGAATCAAAAATTTGTTTCAGAACCTTAGGAGCTAGCAGCAACATGGTAGTTAACCACATTTATAATGCTATATAAATAATATGGAGGATATAATATATGAGGAGTTTATTAATATTAACTCTTATATGATCACAATAGGCTATCTGCAAGCTGAGGAGCAAGAAGAGCCAGTTTGAGTCCCAAAACTGAAGAACTTGAATCTCAGTGTAAAAGGAGAGGAAGCACCCAGCATGGGAGAATGATGTAGGCTTGGATCTAGGCTCCTGTGTGCTTTTCACGTTTTTCTGTCTGCTTCTATTTATAAGTTGATTAGATTGTTCCCACTAGATTAAGGTGGATCTGGCTTCTTTAGCCCACTTACTGAAATGTTAATTTTTTGGGGGTGGAAACACCCAATAGACACAACCAAGATTAATATTCTACATCCCCCAATCCAATGAAGTCAACACTCAGTATTAATCATCACAACTCCTGTTCTTGTCAAGTTGAACCCATATACATCTCCTAAGAGCATACATAATCTTCATATAAAGACAATAATGAGGTCATAATTACAACTAACATGATAACAACTATCCTTTGCATAACCAAGAACATGCCAATCCCTAATCCAAATACTATTAAGTAAAGTTAAAAACACTCAAATACGGGCCGGGCGCAGTGGCTCAAGCCTGTAATTCCTACACTTTGGGAGGCCGAGATGGGCAGATCACGAGGTCAGGAGATTGAGACCATCCTGGCTAACATGGTGAAACCCCGTCTCTACTTAAAAAATGCAAAAAAACTAGCCGGGCAAGGTGGCGGTCACCTGTAGTCCCAGCTACTCGGGAGCCTGAGGCAGGAGAATGGCATGAACCCGGGAGGCAGAGGTTGCAGTGAGCTGAGATCCGGCCACTGCACTCCAGCCTGGGTGACAGAGCGAGACTCTGTCTCAAAAAAAAGAAAAAAAAAAACAAAAAAACACTCAAATACTAACACGAAGTCAAAAAATCTTGTATCATGTGATAAAGAAAAAGAAAAAAATAAAGATATTTGTACATGTGTACACATACACAAACTTTTTTTTTTTTTTTTTTAAGTCAGAGTCTTGCATTGTAACTGAGGCTGGAGTGTAGTGGCCCGGCGATCTCCGCTGACTGCAAACTCCATCTCCTGAGCTCACACCATTCTCCCGCCTTAGCCGCCCAAGTAGCTGGGACTAAAGGCGCCTGCCACAACAACCAGCTAATTTTGTTTTTGTATTTTTAGTAGGAATGGGGTTTCACCTTGTTTGTCAGGGTGGTCTCAATCTCCTGACCTCGTGATCCGCCCGCCTTCGCCCGGCAAAGTGCTGGGATTACAGGCGTGAGCCACTGCACCCAGCCAAACATTTTTTAACAAAAGGAAGAACTATTTAGGACATTTAAAGTCCTCATTTCTGCCACTGGTCAGGTTTTCATAGCTGGTATTGATGACTACTTTATTCTACCAATTTTCTATACTTATTTTACCTTCAGCAAGCACCTTAGCAGGTGTTGTTTGTTCTTTTTCTTTTCCTTTTTTCCTGGTGGAGTGACTCAAACCTTAATTCCCGAAGAGTCTGGACCATTTGTATTCCCACCACTATTAGGCTGCTCTAGTTATACACCTACCTTCATCACAGGACATGTTAGTATTAACAGGCACCCTGATGGATTTCCTGTTTTACATGCTTACTGTTTGTTACCTCCATTGTGGAGATGTAGACTGATTTCATCTGATAGTTCAGGTCAATCACCATAGCAAAAAATGCAACGCCTTTCTTAGCCCAATGACTGAAACATAGGAGAAGCCCAAAGTGCTAAGGGGGGAAATCTTAACTTCCAATTTAATGGAATCCTTTGATGAATCCCATTCAGGATGTTTGGAAACATGGTAAGACCAGTGAATTCTATAATCAGTAGCCCACTGCCACACTTCTTTAGCCATCAAGTGAGTGCCTTGGTCAGAGGCAATACTGTGTGGAATAACATGATGGTAGATAGGGCATTTTATTAGTTCACAGATGGTAGTCTTGACAGAAGCATTGCATGCAGGATAGGCAAACCCATATCCAGAGTAAATGTATATTTCTTTGAGGACTAACCTCTTTCCTTTTCATAATGGAAGAGGTCAAATATAATCAATCTGCCATCAGGTAGCTGGCTGATTACCCCCCAAAAATGGTGCCATATTGAGAGCTCAGTGTTTGTCTCTGCTGTTGGCAAATTGGGAATTCATCAGTGGTCATAGCCAGGTCACACTTGGTAAGGAAAAGTCCATTTTGCTGAGCCCATGCATAACCTCCATCCCTGCCATCATACACACTTTGTTTATGGGCCCATCGGGTGATGACAGGGGTGACTCAGGACAGAGACTAAGTAGTATCCACAGAACAAGTCATTCTATTCTTTTGATTAGTACATTTCTTCTCTGCTGAAGTAACCTGTTGGCAAGCACTGACATGAAACGTAAATATCTTCACAGTTCTTGACCACTCAGAGAGGCCCATCCACATACCTTTTCCCCAAATTCTTTTGTCACCAACGTTCTAATAATGGTTCTTCCAAGTCCATGATCATCCAGCCAAAACATTGGCTACAGCCCATGAATCCATATATAATCACACAACTGGCCATTTCTGTTTGAAGTTCTGCCCACAGGGAAGATTTCCTTTTACTGCTGTCTTTCAGGCATGTGCTAAAAAGGAGCTATAGTGCCAGAGTTGTCTATTTTTGGGCGGTAGCTGCATATTGTGCAGAATCAATTCGAATATGGCCATAGTCTTCTCTTATTTTGTCAACTGATCATAGGGAACTTCTCATGAGACCATCATGGCAAGTTGAAGGAGAAAACACAGGGGGGCAGGAGTGGAGACTATGGACTTTTGGGCCACTTCCTCATATAACTTACTTGTCCTTTCAGGACCTGCTAGAGCATGGTCACATATACGCCACTTCCATTTGATGGTGAAAAGCTGCTGTGCACAACCCACTTTGTGGCTAGATGGTTAAGAAATGAAGCAGTTCATGATAGGCAGTTTAGTTCATATGGTGACTTAATGACCCATAGTCAAACATTTAATTTCCACCAAAGCCCAATAACAGACCAAGAGCTGTCTCTCAAAAGGAGAGCAGTTATTTGCAGAAGATGGCGGTGTTTTCTTCAAAATACTAGAGACCAATGCTGGGATTCACCTGTGGGAGCCTGGCAAGGTCTCCAAACAGCAACCTTACCTACCAATGATGCCTCAAGCACCATTATATATGCTGGGACATATGACCCAAGAGGCAGAGAAGTTGCATCCTGGAACTGCTGCAGAACTTCCTCCTGTTTTGGATACCACTTAAAACTGGCAGGCTTTCAGGTCACTCAACAAAAAATGGGCCAGAGTAACACAATCAAATGAGAAATGCATTGCCTCCAATGTCCAAATAGGCCCCCTAGACATTTTGCCTCTTTCTTGGTTGTAGGAGGCACTTAATGCAGCAACTTGTTCTTTACCTTAGAAGCCATAGAAATTTTACTGAGGTAAAATGTCCCTGAATTTTAGTCAGATTTATTTCCCATCCTCTGGTACAAAAATATCTCATAAACAAGTCCAGTGTGTTTGCTATTTCTTGCTCACTGTATCAAATCTACATAATATCATCAATATGCTATCTTGTAGAAGCCAAAAGCAATCAAGGGCTCTCTAAATAAGATTACAACACAAAGACAGAGAGTTGATACCCCTGTGATAGGACAGTAAAGACATTACTGGCCTTGCCAGCTGAAGGCAAATTGCTTCTGATGAGCCTTATGGAAAGGAATGAAGAAAAGTACAGTAAAGATTAATTGACAAAGGTCGTGAGTAAACACCACTAGAGAGTAATTGACATTGCTGACTTCCTGAGCAGAAAACAATTAAACACTTGCAGTAGATCAAAGGTTAGTCTTAGGACCACATGAGTAAAGAAGCTAGTTAGATAAACTACCTTCCTTTGTACCCACTTTAAGCTATTTAATCAAGGTAAGGGTTTGGTTGCCTTCAACCATAACCTTGTCCTGAGACTTTTACAAATACCTTCAGACTTTCCAAGAAGGTTTATAATTTTTCCCAACCATCATGACTGAGCCCCTACAAAGTTCTGGTGGGCTCCTACAGGTAAAAGTGAGACTGTGACCCCTGAAGAGTTGTGGTACACACAAAAAGAACTGTTTGAGTTTTCTAATGTATATAAAAAGTAGTCTGGAGAACAAGCATGGGAATAGATAGCATAGGTATGAGAAAACAGTGGAAAAAACAGAATTGTATCAGGTTAAATTTATTCATCAGGGCTCAATAAGTAGGCTCTCTGAATTTAAAGTTGTAGCTCGGGAGTTTAAAACAATTCTAATAATTTATTTGCTTGATTAGCTGAAATAGAAATAAAAAGATGGCCCACTGTGAGTGGGCTATAAATGTCTGCTCTTTAGTGGTTTAATGTAAAGGAAGAGATCCAAAGGCCTAGGGATATTTGGATGGTGGTATGGATTTGTCACTTTAGACATACTCATCCCAGTTTGGAGGGTTCAAAACATATACCCTTGATCAATGCCTTGTGAAAGTCTTGCTAGCTGGTTGGAGCTGTGGTTGCAACTGTTTAGTGCATTCTGTGTGGATTTTGTAAGTGATCCAGATGCTTAGTTTTACTGGCAAAGAAGAATATCTGTGTGTCAGTGTGTTTTACTCATCCGTCATTGAGTCAGGGTCTGCAGGACAGACTCCCACAGTCAGTGGCCCGAAGTGGAGAAGACGGCAAAGGAGGTGCCATAGATCCCCTCAAAACAGGTTTAAGAAGACTGTGTGGTCAAGTCACTAAAACAGGAAGTCATTGGTGCCCACTTGAGATTCCCAAGTTCTTGGGGGATTGGTCAGGCTGAGGTTTCATCATGGGACAACAGTTACCAGCTCAACAGAAACAGTATATAAAAGTGTTGAAATCATTGCTTAATGCTAGCAGAGCACCAGCTTCATGGGCTCCATTAAGGGAACTAATGCAAACTGCTGTCTTACATAATCCTTGGTTCCCAGAAGAAAGAATGGTAGTGTTAGAACTCTGGCAACAGGTGGGGAGAAATTTTATACAGCATGATGCACAAGGGCAATGGGTCCCAGTATCATCTTTAAGCCCTAGTAAGGATAACTTTAGTCCCATTATACACAGAAGAGCCTAAAAAGGGGAAGGAGGAGAAAACTTCACCTGTCTCCTCAGGTAAATCAAGTGGCCAGACAAAATATAACAGGTGATATGCTCCACGGGAAGGGTCTTCATGCCAATGTACAATAAGAACTAAATTTTGATCCCCAGACTTATGCTAATGTCTCTCTTTGTGCTCCCAGGGTTTGGGACCAAATTCCCAAAAGGGGAATTCAGCAGGGATCTTTTGTAAATGTTTGACAAGGGCCTTAGAAGCCATTTGTTGAGTTTATCAACCAGTTAACCCAGGCAATTATGAGACAAATTAGTCATGTCCAGGCAACCGATATCATTGCAATTGGTTTTTGAAAATGCTAATGTGGATTGCCAGCAGGAAATGCTGGGAATCAAAGGAGAGGCCACCACTGTTGGGGAGCTAATATGAGCATTTCCGCTGGTAGGAAGTGAGATACACAAAGCCAAAACATTGGCTATGGCATTAAGGCCTCCTAAAGTGAAAAGGAAGAGAGACCAAAATTGTGTTGTATGTGGAGAGCCAGGTCATATGAGGGAATGCCCCCATAGTAGAGATCAAGGTAACTAAGGGAGAGAATCCCCTTCTATATGTCCCCGATGCAGGAAGGGGAAGCATTGGGCAGAATACTGCAGGTCTAAATTTGATAAAAACGTCAACCCCATAAGAAACCAGTAGGAAACTTCATGAGGGACTGTCTCCAGGCCCCACTCCCAGCTGGGACAATGTCCCAGCTTTCCTTGATCAAATGGGAAGCCCATAGTCCTCTCTCTCAGAGCAGCCACCACTGGAGTACAGAACTAGACTTACTCTGCCCCAATTAATTAGTTCTAAAAGAAAGAGAAGACCCAGATCTGGGGCCTGGTGCCTCCCAGAACAGTGGGATTAGTCCTGGGGTGGTCTAGCCTACCCATGGGCTAATGGGAAGGCACTTTTCTCCCTGGGGAGCCAGGAACGCTTCCCACTGGTGCGTTTTTTTTTTTTTTCTTCTTCTTCTTCTTCTTTTCTGCCACAGGAGCCACTATATGCCCTCCTTGTAACCTCACCTTCCCCTCAGGGTCTTTCTGTCTGTTTTGGAGTACCCCTAGTGGGCCCAAGACACACGCTGGTATCGACCATGGATGCCAGGGTCCCCGTGGTCCAGCGCACAGACTGATGGGAAGGCACTTTCCTCCCTGGTGGACCCAGGAACGCATCTCAGTGACACGATTTTCTTTCTTTTTTTTCTGCCACTGGTGCCCCACCTCCCTTCCCCCACAGTTTACTTTTCCGTCAGGGGCCTTTTGCCCACTTTGGGTTACCTCTAGTCAACCCAAGACACACACTGTATTCGAACCAGGGACACCAGAGTCCCCGTGGCACAGCGCAGGGGCTGATTGTAAGGCACTTTCATAGGTGAGGGACACAGGCCCTGCTTCTCTACAGCGCCTTTCATTTTCTCTCCCTCAGTTGTCTCTTCTCCCTGCACCTTACCTTCCACTCAGGGGCCTTCTGCCAGGTTCGTGGTACCCCTTGTGGGCACGAGAATCACCCAGGGTCCGAACCAGGGACATAAGCCTCTCCGGGAAGCAGGGCAGGGGCTGATGGGAAGGCACATTTGTCTGGGGATGAGCCAGAAACGCTTCTGAGTAGTGCGATTTTTATCTTACCTGCCACAGGTGCCCCAACTCCAATCCCTCAAACCTTACATTCCCCTCAGGGGTCTTATGCCCTCTTCGTCTTACCACTACCGGGTCCGAGACGCACCCTGGTCTGGAAACAAGGAGGCCACGTCCCTGGGACACAGCGCAGGGGCTGATGGGAAGGCAGTTTCGTCCCTGGGGGACGCAGGAATATGTCTCATCTGTGTGTGTGTGTGTGTGTGTGTGTGTGTGTGTGTGTGTGTGTGTTTTCCAACACAGGTGCCCCACATCCCCTCCCTCAAATCTTACCTTCCCCTCGGGGGTCTTCTGTCTGCTTTGGGGTACCAGTAGTGGGGCCAAGACACGTCCCTGGGGCCTAGAGCAGGGCCTTATGCCAAAGTACTGTTTTCCCTGTGGGACCCAGGAATGCTTCTCAGCGGTGCCTTGATTTTTTCTTGTTGGGTGCCACCAGTGCCTGGCTCCCCTTCCTTGAAAGTTACCATCCCCTCAGGTGCCTTCTGCCTGCTTAGGGTACCCCAAATCAGTCCGAGACGCACCCTGGGTTCGAACCGGGAAGGCCACGGTGTCCAGGGCCCACCACCAGCGCTGATGGGAAGGCACTTTCTTCCGTGGCAGACAAGGAACGCTCTTCGGCAGCGCTTCTTTTTTTACTCCACAGGTAACCCACATTCCCATCCTCAAACCTTACCTTCAGCTCCGGGGCCTTAGTCCTGCTTTCGGGTACCACTAGCTCGTCGGAAACGCAGTCTGTGTTCGAACCAGAGACTCCAGTGTTTCCAGGACCCAGCGCCGGGGCTGATGGGAAGGCACTTTCATCCGTGGGGGACCCAGGATAGCTTCTTGGTGTCCCGATTTTTTTTTCTCTGCCACAATGCACCACTTCACCTCCCTCACTATTTTCTTTCCCCTCAGGGGACTTCTGCTCACTCTGGGGTACCGTTTGCATTCCCGAGATGCACCCAGCATTCCAACCAGGGACCGCAGGGTCCCCGTGGCCTAGCACAGGGACTGATGGGAAGGCATTTTGATCCGTGGCGACCCATGCCCAGCTTCTCGGTGGCCCGTTTTTTTGTTTTCTCCAACAGGTGCCTCACCATCCCTCCCTCAAACCTTACCTTCCAATCAGGGGCCTTCTCCCCGATTTGTGGTACCCCTACCTGGCCCTGGACACACCCTGGGTTCAAACCAGGGACTCCAGGGTCTCCAGGTACCAGCACAGGGGCTCATGGGAAGGCACTTTAGTCTGTGGAGACCCAGGAAGGCTTCTTGGCGGAGCGCCTTTTTTTTTTTTTTTTTTTTTTTCTGCCACATGTGCTCCACCTCCCCTCACTCCAACCATACTATCCCTTCAGGAACCTGTGGCCCTCTTTGTGGTACACCTAACGGGTGTACACCTATGTTAGGACAAGGGACCTCAGGGTATCCGCGGTCCAGCGCTGGACTGATGAGAAGGCACTTTTGTCCCTGGGGAGCCCAGGAACAATTCTCGCTGGCACGTTTTTGTTTGTTTGTTTTTCCTTTTTCTGCCACAGGAGCCACATATGCCCTCCTTCTAACCTCACCTTCCCCTCAGGGTCTTTCTGTCTGTTTTGTAGTACCCGTAGTGGGCCCAAGACGCACCCTAGTTTCGAACCATGGGCGCCAGGGTCCCCGTGGCCCAACACAGGGACTGATGGGAAGGTACTTTCGTTGGTGGTGGACCCAGGAACGCTTCTCAGTGGCGCGATTTTCTGTCTCTTTTTTCTGCCACCGGTACCCCACCTCCCCTCCCTCACCGTTTACCTTTCCCTTGGGGTACCTCTAGCGAACCCAAGACGCACCCTGTATTCGAACCAGGGACGCCAGAGTCCCCGGGCCACAGCGTCCGTGATTAGAAACCAGGGTGCGTCTGGGGCCCACTAGGAGTACTAAAAAGCCGACAGAAGGCCCTGAGGGAAAGGTAAGTTTTGAGGGAGGGGATGGGATGTAGGGTACATGTGTCAGAAAAAGAAAAGAAATAGGCACTGGCGATACTCTTTCCTGGATCCCTCAGGGAGGAAATTACCTGCACATCAGTCCCTGCTTTGGGCCCCGGGGCCCCTGGCGTCCCTGGTTCAAATACAGGGGGTGTCTTGGGCTCGCTAGGGGTACCCCAAAGTGGGCAGAAGACACCTGAGCAGAAGGTAAACTGTGAGGGTGTGGAGGTGGGTCACCTGCGGCAAAAAAAAAAAAAAAAAAAGAGAGAGATATTTGCCCTGCTGAGAAGCGTTCCTCTGTCAACCAAGGAAGAAAGTGCCTTCCCATCAGTCCCTTAGCTGGGACCCGGGAACTCTGGCGTCCCTGATTCGAACACAGGGTGCTTCTCAGCCGGCTAAGTGTACCACACATCAGGCAGAAGGCCTTGATTGGAAGATAAGGTTTGAGGGAGGGGAGGGGAGGCACCTGTGGGAGAAAAAAAAAACGCACCACCTAGAAGCGGGGCCCGGGCCACCCACGGACGAAAGTGGCTACCCAGGTGTCCATGGTTCCAATCCAGGGTGCATTTCGGGACTGCTAAGGGTACCCCAATGAGGACAGAAGGCACCTGAGGGAACTGTAAATAGTGAGGGAGGGGAGAAGGTGCACTTGTGACAGAAAAAGAAAATCACAGAAAGCACTGAGAAGCTTTCCTGGGTCCGCCACGGAAGAGAGTGCCTTCCCATTAGACCCTGCGCTGGGCCTCGGGAACCCTGGGATCAGTGGTTCTAACCCAGGGTGCGTTTAGGGCCCGCAAGTGGTACTCCTAAGTGGGAAGAAGGCCCCTGAGAGGAAGGTAGGGTTTGAGGGTGGGAAGTTGGGTTACCTGTTGTATTACAAAAAAGAAAAAAAAAAAAAAACCGCTCCGACCAGAAGCATTCCTTATCCCCCCACGGAAAAAAGTGTCTTCCCTACAGGCCCTGCGCTAGGCCCCAGGGACCGTGGCCTCCCCAGTTTAAAACTAGGATGAGTCTTGGGCTCACTGGGGGTACCGGAAAGCAGGTAGAAGGCATCTGAAGAGAAGGTAATGTTCGAGGAAGGGGAGCTGGGGCACTTGTGGTAGAAAAAATTAAAAACAATGCACCTCTGAGAAGCATTCCTGGGTCCCACATGGACAACAGTGCCTTCCCATCAGCCGTTGCTCTAAGTCCCGGGGACCCTGGCGTCCCTGGATCTAACCCAGGATGTGCCTTGGACCTACTATGTGTACCCCAAAGCGGGCAGAAGACCCCTGATTGGAAGATAAGGTTTGAGGGAAGGGAGGTGAGGCACATGTGGCAGGAAAAAAAAAGAAAAACGGGATGCCGAGAAGCGGAACCTGGGACGCCCTTGGAAGAAAGTGCCTTCCCATCAGCCTCTGTGCTGGGCCCCGGGACCTAGGCGTCCCTGTTTCAAACCCTGGGTGCGTTTTGGGCCCTTTAGTGGTACCATAAAGAGGGCAGAAGGACTCAGAGAGGATAAGTAAGGTTTGAGGGAGAGGAGGTGGGGCACCAGTGGCAGAAAGAAAAAAAAAAAAAAAACATACTACGGAGGAGCATTTCTGGGTCCCACCCCCGGAAGAATGTGCCTTCCCATCAGATCCTGCGCTGCTACCCGGAGGCCCTGAGGTCACTGAATGGAAACCAGGGTGTGTCTTGGGCCCGCTAGGCCCCTGAGTGGAAAGTAGGGCTTGTGGGAATGAAGGTGAGGCAACTATGGTAGAAAAAACAAAAACGTGCCGCTGAGAAGCGGGGCCTATGTCCCCCGGGTACAAAAGGGAATTCAAATCAGTCCCTGCCCAGAGACCTGGGGACCATGGCGTCCCTGGTTGAAATACAGGGGGCATCTTGGGCTTGCTAGGGGTACCCCAAAGTGAGTGGAAGACCCCTAAGGGGAAGGTAAACTGATAAGGTGGGGAGGTGGGTCACCCGAGGCACATAAGAAAACGAAAGAAAACCGCATCAGTGAGAAGCGTTCCTGGGTTCACCAGGGAGGAAAGTCATCAGTCAAAGAATTAAAGTGCCCAATGGGGTAACTGATAGTGATTATCAGAGTGAGATATTAGTAACGATGGAATGTAAAGGTCTGCCTATTCCTCCCTCTGGATTAAAGATAGCTCAGTTACTGATTTTACCATACTGGGTCCTATGGAAAGGAAAGGGGAAAGGGAACCTTTGGAAGCACAGGAGTCAAGGGAGTATATTGGAATTAATCACTGATCAGAGAGACCCGTGATTGCCTTAAAAATTGGAAATAAGAATTTTACCAGCTTATTGGACACAGGGGCAAACATTTCAATCATTAGTGATCAGAACTGGCCAGAAACATAGCCTTAGTCACTCAGAAATAGAAAATTTCTGCATCAGCAAAGCACACACAGCCAAGCAGAACATGCTACCCCTAACATGCTGCGATTCTGAAGTAAGAAAGACAGTTATACAACCTCTAATCATGCCTATACCTGTTAATCATTTGGGGCAGGACGTATAAGCCCAATATGTGTGGGGAGATCACTCTGCATACCCCTTTCTGACAATGGCCACCATTGTTATTCCTCCCCAACCCATGACATGTCTCTCTCAAGATCCAATTTGGGAGAATAGTGGCCTGTGAAGTGAGAGAAATTATAGAGGCTTCGTGAATTAGTTGAAGAGCAATTAAAGGCTGGGCGTATCAAATTATCTCACAACTCCTGAAATTCACCCACTTTTGTCATTCCTAAAAAGGTGCGAAATGGAGAATTTTGCATGACTTACATGCTATTAATGCTAATTTACAGCCTATAGGGCCCCTTAAACAGGGCTTCCCCTCCTCCCTGGTGATTCCTCAAGATTTGCCTATAATCATTATTGATTTAAAAGATTGCTTTTATACAATTTATCCAGGACAGAGAAAAATTTGTGATTACAGTATCGGCTATCAATAATGAAAAGCCAGTTTGTTGTTGATTTCATTGGAAAGTGCTTCCTCAAGGAATGCTAAACAGTCCTACCTTGTGTCAGTATCACGTAAATCAAGCCTTTCTCCCTAGTAGAAAAGAGTTTTCTGATCGCAAGATTAATTTTTTTTAATGGATGATACTCTACTTGCAGCCCCAATGGAGTCAATATTTTACATTTATATTCTTCTGTCTTAAAGATTACACAGCTAAGAGATTTAATTGTTCCACCTGAGAAAGGATGGATGTCTTCTCCTTGGAAATATCCTGGGTACACGTTAACTTCCCAGTCAGTAAAACCTCAAAAGATTAAATTAAATATTAGCAAGTTACATACCTTAAATGATTATTCAAAATTTCTGAGAGACATTAATTTGCTCAACACTACTTTGAGGATTTCTGCTGATAAACTACAAACCTATTTTCTATCTTAAAGGGCACTCCAGCCCTGAAGTCTCCCAGCTATTTAACCCCTGAAGCAAAAAGGCAAATCAAGGAACTGGAATTGCAGCAAAAAGGGATATCAAGAAAATAGAACTAGTCATCTCTCAGAGGCAACTAGATCAAATAGACCCCAGCTTTTTGGTACATGCTCTTTATCTTTCCCAATAAATACTCCCTTAAAGGGTGAAGAGGACAAATGGCCCCTGGGCTATGCTTCCTGGAATCATATTTTTGCTTATAGAATGGGACTAAAACACTATCTCTCTATATTCAGTTAATCACTAAAGTCATCTATTCAGGCTGCAAATAATGCGATCAGTTGCTAGGTTATGATCCTGATGTCATCAGGATTCCCTTAAGTAAAAAGCAATTTGAGGCAGTATTGCCATTATCAATAGATCTGCAAATAGCTTTCACTGATTACACAGGACAAATAGAGCACGTCCTTCCTTCTGATAAACTATTTCATTTCTTATCTCATATGCTGGTAATTTTGCCCACAGAAAGAGGTCAATGCCCATATCTAATGCTTTAACACTGTTTACCAATGGTCTGGTAAACATGGAAAAGTGGCAGTCTGGTGGAGATCACACAGTTCAAGCACTTGATCTGGGTTTACTGGCACTCAGAGAGCTGAGACTGAGGCTCTAATCCTAGTCTTGGAAACTTTTTCCACTCAGTTCATAGTGTACCAGACTCTGCATACACTATTTACTACAAAACCTTGAGAGGACTTAATTAAGTCCACTCTGGAGCCAGCCCTGTGTGCTTTTTTAATTCAACTTCAGCAATTGCTGCATCAACGTACACATCCGATTTTTATTTCGAAATTTCAAGTCTACAGCTCACTGCCTGGCCCATTGACTTATGGCAATAATGAAGCAGACCTTCAGATTATGTCATTGCTGCTTAACCAAGCCACCCAATTGCATCAATTTTGCCACCAAAATTGGAGAAATTTATCAAAATAATTTCAACTTACTCAGAGATTGGCTAAAAAAATTATCCTACAATGCACAGATTGCCAACTAACAGGCATGTTCCCTCCTTCAACAAGTGTTAAATCTAGTGAACTAGAACCTAATCAGTTATGGCAAACAGATGTTACACACATCCCTGAATTTGGAAAACTAAGATATGTACATATATCCATTGAGACCAACACTTATTTAATTAGTGCACATGCTCTACCTGGAGAGTCAACTCAGTGATGTCATTAAACATCTTCTTTTAACTTTTGCATTTATAGAATGATCAACAAAACTTAACACTGATAATGCTCCAGCTTATATCAGCTCACAGTTTCAACAATTTTGTCACACGTGGAGCATCCGATATTCCACAGGCATCCCATATAATTCCAAGGACAAGAAAACATGCCCACTCCACCCTAAAAAAATATGCTCAAATAAAAGAGGGGGAGTATGGGTAAAGATCCTGCAACACTATTGGCATAAAACTTACAGTTTTATGGAAATATGTAAACAGTAATGAATAGTGGAGTCCTAGTGACTTATTAAAGTGGGCAAGAAGGTATGCTTTTGTCCACATCCCCTCAAGTCCTCTTTGGATTTCAACATGACACATCAAACCATACCACGGCATGATTAGGACCCAGCCCAGTACCAGGAATGAATGAGTGAATCCTGAAAGATCCACAGCCCTGGACGGTGAGGTTAACATGAATGACACATGTGCCGGACATTACCTGGGGGATGCTGAAGAGGACAACTCAGGAGACTGAACAAATCCTTCTCCAGACATAGACACCATTTTATCCAGATAATTTGTTTCTTGCTACGCTTTCTGTTGTGCATTGCAAGTCATGTAAGGTGTTAATCCTTTTCATGCTCTCGCTTTGTCTGCAAACTGCACCTACTAAAGTATATTGAGCTCATATCTTAGACCTGCCTTTTTTTTCACCATGTCACCTGGGCAGACACTTCTTTTCCAGTCTATAATAACATGACTGCTTCGCCAGGAGGGATAGATATATCCCCCGTGGCGCCTCTCAATAATGACACACATTGGACTAAGGTGCCAAATAACACTACATATCACTCCACTATCGTCCCACTGTGTGCAAGTTATAAAGGCCCTAACACTGTGTAACTGCCCAAAGACAAGTATTACTACATCATGGCAAAGGAAATGCCTTAACATTCTTAGCTGCAGGAAGCCCCTCAATCCAGGCAATGCAATCAATGCCATTTTCCCAAACATTCTTTCCTATGCTAAAGAACAAAGCCAGGAGTAATGGATTCCACTTAAGCTGGGAGGCCTATCACCGGAAACAAGCCCATAGCCTCTGGTTAGGCAATTTTAACATCTTAGACTTGAGCCCCAGTGGCCGACTGCAGGGCAGTCTTACTAATTTCTTCTTCCGTCATAGCATCAATCACAGTTTCATAGCCACCTTTCTTTCCCCTATAATTTGGGCCAGTGGGGGAATGAGATATTCCAGACCCCAGGTAAAGTCCATGTGACCCCAAGGCACCTTGTGGCATCTGGGATAACTTAGCACTTCACTTAACACTTGGCATCATACATAGCATAATTCCAGTCATGATTATATTATAACCTTTGTTCATAATTACACTGATTAGTGTCTTAGTTCATAATCACACTTATTAGATATATTGTGATCACGAATCACAATATATCTAATTTCAAAGTTACTAATGTCATGGTATTAAGGAGACAATCTAAGGCATTCCTATCAGTCAATCTGACATGCGATTGGCAAAGTTCCTCTGCCCTTTCCACCTTAGAACATGCTTTGTCCCAGGACAGACACAAAATGTTTATAGTTACACTTTTGGCCTTTATAGTCTTAGCCATAGTCATCCTGGTAACTGCCAGCATTGCTGTTGCATCTATTACTGAGTCAGTAAAAACAGCTGCCTTTGTAGATAATCTGACCAAAAATGTGTCTAATGAACTTCTCTTACAGCAAGGTATAGATCAAAAAATCCTTGCACATCTGCAATCCCTCAAGGCTGTTTTAAAACATGCAGGGGAACAATAAGATCCACTGGCATTCTGAAATCAAGTAAACTGTGACTGGGAACATAAACATATCTATGTCACTTCTCTACCATGGACTCAATCTGTACATAATTGAGATGAGGTAGAACAGCATATCTGGGGAACCTTTCATGACCATTTAACAGCAGACATAAACCAACTTAAAATTAAATTTTTAGAATCCCTTCACACCATAAACAAACACACGCAACAAACAGCCATAAGGAAGGGTGTGCAAGATCATTTCTCCTTGTTAGACCCCAACTCCTAGGGGTCACTCTTTGACTGGAAAAGAATGTTGCTAATTGTACTCATGATTGTTTTATGTTATTTGCTAATTCTAAGATGCAAAGCCAGAATAAAAGTAATGACTGCCACGATTGCCACACCTGACAGATTGGTTGCTGCACATACCTGTGCTCTTCAATTAAGAAAATCTGGGCCGGGCGCGGTGGCTCAAGCCTGTAATCTCAGCACTTTGGGAGGCCGAGACGGGCAGATCACTAAGTCAGGAGATCAAGACCATCCTGGCTAACGCGGTGAAATCCCGTCTCTACTGAAACATACAAAAAACTAGCTGGGCGAGGTCAGCTAATGTAGTCCCAGCTACTCCGGAGGCTGAGGCAGGAGAATGGCGTAAAACCCAGGAGGCGGAGCTTGCAGTGAGCTGAGATCCGGCCACTGCACTCTAGCCTGGGCGACAGAGCCAGACTCCGTCTCAAAAAAAAAAAAAAAAAAAAAAAAAAAGAAAAGAAAAAAATCTGATACAGAAAACAAAAAATGGGAGACGCAGCAGTTTAGTCAATATGGTGGGGAACATTACACGCCCCAAACCTTCTTGGAAAGCCTGAAGCTTTTGTAAAAGTATCAGGATAAGGTTATGGCAGAAGGCAACCTAATCCTTACCTTGAGTAAACAGCTTAAAGTGGATACAGTGAAAGGTATAGTAGTTTACCTAACTAGCTTCTTTACTCGTGTGGTCCTAAGACTAAACTTTGATCTACTACAGGTGCTTAATTGCTTTCTACTTGGAAAGTCCACAATGTCAATTACCCTCTAGTGGTGTTTACTCACAACCTTTGTCAATTAAATCTTTACTGAATAAGTGTAAGTCTTATTGGCTGGTCGCGACTGTTTACCACACTCAGCATGGAGTCTGTAAGTGATCCAGATACTCAGTCAAACTGGCAAAGTAGAATATTGGTGCATCAGTGAACTTTGTTCATCCCTTGTCGGGTCAGGGTTTGCAGGACAGACCCCTGCAGAACTTTAGTCTAGCTATAGGTCTAGAAGTAAACAGGGGTGTCAGGGGTGGATTCTGAGGAGAATCAAAATTATAGTGCCTGGCAGCTGCCTCAGGGGAAGTCATCACTGTTGCCTCAGCTAGCACAAGCTTTATATCTTTAGACAGAAATGGGAAGGATGATGGCAGCATGTACCTCTTTCCTTCTTGATGCAGAACAACAATTTGAGATCTGTTGAATGTCAGGGCTGAATGACCTGTAACACAAACAGGGATAAAACTTGTCCCTTGCTCATCACATTGTTGAAGACAAAAGTAAGAGGAGATTCATGGCCCTTCAGATCTAGGAGCTGGCTGTGACACCTTCTTTGGGACTTTGCAGTTTCTGCAATCTCCATGATTCTGGGCACCACTACATTTCCCAGTATCAGCTGTGGAACTTCTTGCAGTATTCATATTCCAGCTGCAGCTTCTCATTTCACTTGTACTTCTGTTGACAACTAAAACTTTCTGCCCTCCCACGCCTGGCATGCTGGGCTGTATTTTGTGACTGGAGCCCACGCTTGCTCATACACCACTCGCCACACACTCATGCTTGCCCTTGGCAGATAATAAATCCTGGCCCATAATGGAAGCTGAGTGCAGTCTGTCAGGAAGAGTGGGTAGAACAAGCTTAGCAGGCCTGAGCAAAACTCAGGAAAAGGCACCATTGGCCAAAAGGATTTCATCTGACAAAGTGACTCCCCTAAAATTCCATGACAGAAAAAGCATAGCTAGTTGTATTTAAGTGCCTTACTTCTCTTGGATCTTGAAATACTGATAATTATCTGTTCTACCTTTTGGTAGTTTTAGCCTTATTAGGAAATTATTACATTTCAAAATTTTTTAAAAATCAAATTTGAAAGTTGGCATTAGCCTTGAACCACCTGATCCCTCTTACACAGAAATACATCATATGAGAATATGTTTCTGAAATGTATGGCATTGGGCTTCAAGTTAGCATTTTTCAAGGAGATTATGAAGTTTCCTGATGAAACAGAATTTCTGATACCTGGACATCGGCATTTTATACTCATACCATTTTGTGGAGGAGAAGCTTTTACTGTGTATTGTAGGATAATGAGCAGCCTGAGCAGCCTTTCTGGCCTTTTCCACTAAGTGTAATAGTAACATCCTTTTTCTGTGGTTGAAATAACCAAATATGTTGGTGTCTTGTGGAAGCAAAATTGTTGACATTTACTATTCTACAGAGTTCTAAAGAAGAAATAATAATAATAGTAATAAAAACACTTTAAAAATGTTTTCAAAGGTCCTGCATGGTGGCTCATACCTGTAATTCCAGCACTTTTGAAGGTCAAGGCAGGAGAATCAGCTGAGATCAGGAGTTTCAGACCAGCCTGGCCAACATCGTTAAACCCCATCTCTACTAAAAATACAAAAATAAAAATAAAAATAAAAAACTTAGCTGTTGCCTGTATTCCCAGCTACTTGGGAGGCTGAGGCAGGAGAATTGCTTGAACCCAGGAGACAGTGGTTAGAGTGAGCCAAAATTGCCCCACTGCCCTTCTGCCTGGATGACAAGAGCAAAACTCCATGTCAAAAAAAAAGAAAATTTTTCAGAAATTTTAGATGAGATCTCATTTTTCTCTTACTTTTACTAATTACTAGGGAAATGCAAATCAAACCTGCAGCGAGGTATCATCTGGGGCCAGTCAAAATGGTGATTACTAAAACTCCAAGAAATAACAGATGGTAGTAAAGCAGTGCAGTAATAGGAATGCTTTTATATTGTTGTTTAGAGTACAGACATTGTTGTAAATCAGTACAGACATTGTGGAAAAGTGTGTGATAATTCATCAAGTATCTAGAACCAGAAATACCATTGTATTCAGAATTTCATTACTGGGAATGTAGCACCCCTCATAAAAATAAGTCATTCTATTTTAAGATTACATGCATGTGTATCTTTATTGCTTTACGGTAGCAAAGACATGGCATTAACTCAAATGCCCATCAATGAGAGATGGGGTAAAGTGTGACACATACACATCATGAAATAATATGCAGCCACAAAAAGAAAGGAGATCATGTCCTGTGAAGGGAGATGAATGAAGCTAAAAGCCATCATATTCAGCAAACTAACATAGAAACAAAAAAACAAATACTGCATTTTCACCTTCATATTAGTGTCTGAAGTTTGAAGACACATAGACACAGGGAGGGGAACACCACACATCTGAGTATGTCATGAGGCAGGAAAAAAAAAAGAGCGTTGGGATAAATAGCTAATTAATGAGCGGCTGGATACCTAAATGATGAATTGATAGGTGCAGTGAACAATCATGGACATGTTTACCTATAAAATAAACTGACGTGTCTTGCATATTTACCCTGGAACAATAATAAATAAAACAAAATTATAAAAAACAAAAATAAATTACTAAAACTCAAAAGGCTTTCTTTCTTTTTGTACTCGTGAGGTTACAGTAACTTTGAAATGTGTGTCACGGTTTATTTAAAGCATTTTGTTATTACAAATTGGAGTTGTCACAAACTTAGTTGATTGGATTTCTTTTCTTTTAACTTTAGAATGGAATCTCACACTGTCCCTTTGGCTGGAGTGCAGTGATGCAATCTTGGCACACTGAAACCCCCTGGTTCCCAGGTTCAGGTGATTATTCTGCATCAGATTCTTGATTACCTGAGATTACAGGTGTGCACTACCACAGCTGATACGGCCTGTCACCATATTGGCCAAGCTTGTCTGAAGCTTCTGACCTTAAACACTCTGCCTTTCTTGGCTTTCAAATGTGCAGGAATTACAAATGTGAGCCACCATGCTAGTCCGTTGATTGAATTTTGAATTGAGAAAAAATACCTCTTGAAAACTTGTTTTTTATATCATATTTTTGATGAGTTTCTTTATATGTTTCATAATTCAAGAAAAATAATATAATTTTAAAGCATTTTCTTTTTATTGGAAATAAATTTATTTCCATTAATATATAGTTAAAATAGAAGGTTAATTTAGAATGTTATTTTTCTTTTGGATAAAGTCAGGTGTCAGAAATTTTTTAAAAATCTAATTTGGGAAACTAATTACACTTATTGATTATAGTCACTGTTTTATTTAGGATTTTCTTCAGACAGAAAATTCAGAATTGTTCCAAGATATAATGAGATGTTTAATTTTGTCAAATAAACTTAAAAGTATTTTCTTTGAAAAAACATGTTTTTCTTAACTATGTTTTCTACTAAAAATATGTGATTACTTTTTCTAACTTACTAGAAATTAATTGATGTTTTCATTTTCCCTGCATCGAAGTTTTACTTGAAATATACAAGAAGAAAAGAACTGCCAGCAGAGCAGGGGGCTCCAGTCTGAAGCTCACCCACTACCAACAATCCTGGTTTGAGCTGCTTGTAGCACAGTTACTGGCTGTGTAAAAAACCTCAAAAAGATTAAAGTAGACTATTTGACTGAAATATATTACATAGACAAAGCAATAGGGGATATTTTAAACTATAAAGCTGTTTTTGTTCACTAATAATAGTTTTGTTTATAATTATATTTTTTCATTAAGAAAATTAACTCATGGATTTTTTTTGTTTTGATCAACAAGTTTAACATTCTGCAGCCATCAGGTATATAAATAAACCATTTAAGTCAGAGAATATTAATTTTTTAAAATATGTATTTCTTAAATGCTCCCCTGTATTTGGTTTTGGTAATTTACCACAGTGGGTTTTATTTACTCATATGTGAAAAAATACTGAAACTTTAGAGTAACAAGAAGCGAACTTTAACGCTGCAAAACTTTATGTTTAAAATGTATGCATTAAAAAGATCTTCAAAATACAAACATTGAAGTTGTTTAATATTGTTTTAGTTAAATTGTAAGAGAGGTATGGTTTTAAAAATCATAATGTGAGAAGAGAACCTTTGAGTGCACTTTATTACTTCTAAATGTTCACATCAATCTAACAAAGTGACTAGAAATGTTAAAATCTTACAAAGAACTGAAAATGAGGGAGGGAGGTAATATAAGTAAATTAACAAATAATATCATAAAATTTAGTTTATTTCAAGAGAAAACTGGGGGTTAAGAATATAACTAACGGGCCGGGCGCGGTGGCTCACGCCTGTAATCCCAGCACTTTGGGAGGCCGAGGCAGGCGGATCACGAGGTCAGGAGATCCAGCGTGAACCCAGGAGGCGGAGCTTGCAGTGAGCCGAGATTGCGCCACCGCACTCCAGCCTGGGCGACAGAGCGAGACTCCGTCTCAAAAAAATATATAACTAACAACAGCATCCTATACAGATATTTAATTGGCAAATGTTGAATTATATTTGTTTATGTTTTTCTCTGTATGAGTATATTTTCTAGCACATTGTAGTTTCTAGCTGAACTCACTGTTTAAGGGAGATCTTTATTTGTCTTGGGGGTTCTATGTAGACAGCAGAGTTTCCTACTTGAAAACATTTTTTTTTGTTAATTTATGTAATAATTGCATTGACATCATATGTGTATATATGCATCATATGTGTTGTGGCGTGATCTCGGCTCACTGCAAGCTCCACCTCCCAGGTTCAGGTCATTCTTCTGTCTCAGCCTCCCCAAGTAGCTGGGACTACAAGCGCCTGCCACCACGCCCAGCTAATGTTTTGTGTTTTTAGTAGAGACAGAGTTTCACCGTGTTAGCCAGGGTGGTCTGGATCTTCTGACCTTGCGATCCACCTGCCTCGGACTCCCAAAGTGCTGGGATTACAGGCGTGAGCCATAGCACCGGCCATAAATATGTATTTTAAAAATAAATATTTTTTAAACAAACATTCATGTTGTTAAACGATTTAGCCAATTTTTTTTTTTTTTTTTTTTTTTTTTTTTTTTTTTTTTTTTTTGAGACGGAGTCTCGCTCTGTCGCCCAGGCTGGAGTGCAGTGGCGCGACCTCGGCTCAGTGCAAGCTCCGCCTCCCGGGTTCCCGCCATTCTCCCGCCTCAGCCTCTGAGTAGCTGGGACTACAGGCGCCCGCCACCACGCCCGGCTAGTTTTTTGTATTTTTAGTAGAGACAGGGTTTCACCATGTTAGCCAGGATGGTCTCGATCTCCTGACCTCGTGATCCACCCGCCTCGGCCTCCCAAAGTGCTGGGATTACAGGCTTGAGCCACCGCGCCCGGCCGATTTAGCCAATGTTTTCTTATGTTCAACCTACATTTAAAAATACATAAGAGGATGGCCAGTCGCGTTGGCTCACAACTGTAATCCCAGCACTTTCAGAGGCCGAGGCGGGCGGATCACGTGGTCAGGAGAGCGAGACCATCCTGGCTAACATGTTGAAAGCCAGTGTCTATTAAAAACACAAAATATCAGCCAGGTGTGGTGGTGTGCAGCAGCTACTAAGGAGACTGAGAAAGGAGAAAGGCGTGAAACTGGGAGAGGCAGAGCTTGAAGTGAGCTAGAGCTTGCAGCGATCCCAGATCATGCTCCTGCACTCCAGCCTGGGCAACACAGTGAGACTGTACCCCCCTCCCCCCACAAAAAATACACACACACACACACACACACACACACATATATATATGAAGATAGATACTAAAAGTTATTGACTTGCCACTGATGATATATTTCTGATGCAGAGATTATTTCTTTATATGCACTTCTCCATACATATAGCTATTTTTTTAAATAATGAAGTTTGCAATATAAAATTATAAAATATTGCTAACTTTGTTCTATACTTAGTCACACACCTGTCAATATATGAAGATCTATTTGTTTTGTAGCTACATAACTTACAGTTCAATGTGCTCCAACATATGCAGTGCACCACTAAGATGGAATGATGTATAAGTTGTATTAGGTTTTACATAGAGAAGCTTTTACAGTTCTTACAGTGATTTTTAAATACACCATCTCAGTGACGTCATCTGACAATAAAACTGTGAATATAGACAAAGCAATTTTCACTATTTGCTGAAAAAGAAAGCAAAAATTTATGTGAAAATTATAGTTTTTATGAATCAGAAGAGTAATTTTAAATGAAGTGCTCCATTAAAACAGAAAATTATGTTCTGTTTATATAAAGTTCTGATGACAGTGTTTAGAATACACTTAAAGTGCACAAATTTTTTAATAAGTTAAATAATGGTTAAAGCTAAGTCTGTTTAACACAAGAAAATTTAATATTATACCATCTTATATGATTCTAAGAAAACAGTTACTGAAGTAATGTCATTAAAAATGTTTACTTAAGAAGTCTGTAAGTAAAGGGCCTATATAGTGGCTCATGCAGCTGATGTAAAAGTTTAAAGTAACCTTTCAAAATTGCTGTGTTAGCCTGATAGAATAAATTTCCCAGCCTGATTAGGAGAACAATGGACAGAATCATTATTTTTGTAGCATAAGCATTTTCTTTCTTATGTCACCTTGTGAATCACTCAGTGTGTAGGAGTATCTGTTCCCTATTGAGCCCTACCCACCAAAAGGATTTGTGGGATTCAAGGTGGTACTACTTGTTACATTAATTCTGTGATCCAGCAACTGTACATAATCAACCTTATCACAAACAGTATTTCTGTAATTGAAAACACAGGTAGTGATATAGACAATTATTGCTCAAAGATGAGAAACAAAAGTGTGAGGTAAATTGTAATTATTTTTTAAATATTCTGATAGCAGACACTGTTGTTCTTCCTGAGATATTGTACTTTCATGAGATTTTGTCAGAACTGCATTTTGATAATATGGCTAGAAGTTCTGCAATATGATAACTGGCATATTTAGCACTCTCATTATTTAAGTCTCATTTAACACTTTGACAATACAGTTGATAATATTGATCACTTTTTAGTTTGTTTTCAAAGCACAATTGATATAATCACATATGTATGACATGGTAAATGCAATTCAGTATGTGAAGAATTAGGAATTTTTATTTTTAAAAATTATACTCTCGTGTTTTTTTAAAAATCCTATCTGTGTTAAATAAGTTTTGATTAAACATTTGGTTAAAAATAAAAAGTATCTGGTTGAAAATAAAGCAGCACGCCAGGTGTGGTGGCTCCTGCCTGTAATCCCAGCACTTTGGGAGACCGAGGTGGGTGGATCACGAGGTCAGGAGATTAAGACCATCCTGGCTAACAGGGTAAAACCCCATCTGTACTAAAACAAGAAAAACAAAAAAAATTTAGCCGGGTGTGGTGATGGGCACCTGTAGTCCCAGCTGCTTGGGAGGCTGAGGCAAGAGAATCACGTGAACCTGGGAGGCTGAGCTTGCATTGAGCCGAGATTGCACCATTGCACTTTAGCCAGGGCGATAGAGCGAGACTTCATCTCTAAATAAATAAATAAACATAAAGCAGCAAAAAAGTTAGGTTTTAGTGTCAGATCACATATTTAACATACAGCTATTAAATAGATGAATATAGAAAACTTGAATTTTGGAAATGTTTATACTCAAGTTCTTTACCATTCATGTATGTTTTTGCATAGATATTGATAGAAACTAAATAGAGAAATTAGAATAATTAAACTGTAGTAAATGATTCTTAAGTTTCTACATTTCTTTCCCCCAGTGGTTAGAAATAGTCTGTCTTTCAAATAACATCTCAGCACTTATCATTTATGAAGACTATAAAAAACACTGCATTTCTAGATCTACTAGACAACACTATGCAGTAATTAGAATCTGGGAAGCATTCCTTTTACTAGAATCTCCATATGGGATGTTCATTAATACTTGGTTAACAGCCACTATTGGACAAAAAAGTAGAATATAAGTCCTGATACTGAAGCCCCTTTTACCCCTCTGGTTCTGAATTTAAAATAGAGATTGGCAAGAACTGAATGAGGCACACAGAATATAAAATTCGAATTAAGTCCCCTACTTTTGTGCTTGGCTGCTTGTGCTTTATGTTGTCTTAGCATTTTACTGTGGCATGCATGTCTGCCTAGTTACTTTTTCTATAGGATGAACTTCCTCAGGCTATGAACTGGATATTGTTTATTTCTGTATCAGAAACCTCAGAAGAAGAGCAAAGCATATAGAAACTTGTTAGATATGTGTAAAACAACTAAATTTTGCTCTGCAGCTACAAGAAAATTATGACCTTTGGACCTCTGTGTATGCTCTTGTTTCTTCCACAACTAATCTTAATAACTGTATTTATTAAGTGGTAATAACTCTAAATACATCACATGAATTATATCATACAATCTGTAAAAATGCATTATACTCATAAGAAGGCACTGAATTCTTGGAAAATGAAGTAATTATTCCTCCTAAGTTATTTATTAGAGACCACTGATTTGTCTTTAATCTGTAATGAATTACAGGTTATAATTGCTATTATTTTATTATTTCTAATGGTAACTTTTCTGTGAACTCTTTATGATGGTCAATCTGTGAAATAATCACTAATACTAAATATTAAAACCAATGAGGTTTTTTTGAAAATAATATGAAAAAATGCGTATAATTTTATTCAGCAACTTTTGGTATTACAATTTCTTTCATTATACATTTAAAGTTAGATTAGTGCATCACTAATGTCTTCTAGTTTGTAGAGTAATGCCCATCCCCAAGATGATGTGTTTAGATATCATTAGAAAGTTGAAGAGAAACCAGAATTAAACAAGACAGAAGATAGGAAAGCATACAATATTGATCTCCTAATACAACTTCAGGTCATTTATACATTTAGATGCTTTCTGACTACAATATTATACCCAGAAGTTTTTGGAAACAGTTTAGGTAAGTTATGGGTAAGATATGATAAAATCATTTCTACACTAACTAAAATGTTTAAATATATCTTAAAATACATAATTTGTTAGGTGTTTAATATTTAAACAATAGTAATATTCTAGCTGTCTTTCTTGGTTATTTTTATTAGTATTATCCCAATAGAAAGAGGTTAAAATTTTCACAGCAATGACGGTGTATTTTTTATCTCTTATGATATAATTTACATCTTATTATTAGATTTATAAATTATATATAAGCGAAATACTGAAATATAGTCATATCCTTCATTTAACAGTTCTCTAATAAGCAAATGTTAAGGATATTGTTTTATCTGTATAGATATTTTAATGCATCTCTAAAATTTAAATTTAAAAAGATGGCCATGGTGCTGTTATCACATAGAATAAAAATTATTTTATAAGCTTGGGCAACGTGACAAAACACTGTCTCCACAAAGAATACAATAAATATTCTGCTGTGGTGGTATGAGTCTGTGGTCTCAAGTACTTGGGAAGATAATGTGCCATTTTATTCACGAACTGTTGGTATTTGTTTACACTTCTTTTATTATACTTTTAAAGTTAGATTAGCGTAACAATGATGTTTAGTTTTCTAGAGTAATTTTTATGCCTGAGATTAAGTATAATAACCACCTCAAAGATCAACATTAGTCATCATCAAATAAACATTTTTATTATTTTATTATCAAATGAACATCTTCATCACCGACAGAAAACTACTCCTTTCTAGCCATGTAAGAAAAATATATATAATATACTTAAATATAAATATACAACATATAACTTTATATAATGTACGTATTTTTTGCAAGCTTGTAAAGTAATCATGTAGTTTTTGAGCCACTTACAGAAGTGACCAATAACATTTGGTCCCTTTTCATGTTTGAAAAGCTTAATTAGGCCAGGCACTATCACTCACACTGGCAGTCTTGGCACTTTGTGAAGCCAAGGTAGGCAGATTACTGGATTATATGAGTTCATATCCAGCCTGGGCAAAATGGTGATATCCCATCTCTATTAAGATGCAAAAAATTAGCTGACTGTAATGGTCTGCACCAGTAGTGCCAGCTACCTGGGACAGTGAGGGGAAAACATTGCCTGAGCTGTGATTGTGCTGCTGCACTTCAACCTGAGCAATGAAGAGAAGCTGCCCCCTGACCCACACACAGCTTAATAACATCTTGATTTAGTTTTCTTTGTTTCACTTATTTTATCAAGGCCTAATTTGTGGCACGTATGATAATAAACACTGTCACACAACTTTTAACCATACACTGTAGTATATAGCTCTTTCTAGTTCTTTTTTTTTTTTTAAGCTGCACCCCCTCATAAGAGTTTAATGTTCTTTTAAAAAGGTGCTTACTAGATAGATCACAGGTAGGAAGCAAAAGGGATCTTCTGATTTCTGGATAGCCTTCTGTTTCACTCACAGCTCCTTCTCTTCTATTTATTAGCATATCACTTAGACTTCTTTTAACAGTCTGTACTGACTCCCCATTATATCTCTCAGTTTAAGTTTCTAGATTCCATAGCTAAACTGAAAGCCTAGGTTATAAGTATAATTTGCACATATAATTCTTACATACCTATTTTAGTTCTATAGTCTCTCTTGTGCCTTGCTCTTTTTTTTAAGTATGTTAACAATTTATTTTTCTTAGCTTTCTGTACTCAAAACATTTTTTTTATGCAATCTAGTACACGTTTCTGTTCTTGTTCTTTCAAATTATTATAACACTTTGAGTTTAGTCTTCAAAACTTTTACTCAAGTATTTACATGTGGGTGCATCTGTGTGTGATTGTTTGGAACAATTAGGAACCAGGGAATGTTTCCGTAAAGGACAATTTTTTAAAACTGGTTGCAGGGACAGTTCGGGGAAGACTCGAGTGCCCTACACTTATTATGCACTTTATTTCTATTATTATTACATTATAATATTTAATGAAATGATTATATAATTTACCATAATGTAGAATCAGTGGGAGCCCTGAACTTACTTTCCTGCAGCTATATGGTTTATCTGGAGGTGATGGGAGACAGTTATGGGTGATAAGGGTTTAGATTCTTAAAAAGAATGCAAAACCTAGATTTTTTTCACATGCATGGTAAATAGTAGGGTCCTAGCTTGTATAAAAATCTACTTGCTGCCAAGGATTTTATAGAAAGTGGAGTACACATGGTAAGGTGAACCACAGGTAATGGTTTAAATATATATAAAGCTTCCATGCTTGCCTACCACTCACCTGCTGATGTGTGACCCAGTTTCTGCCAGGACACAGATGGGTACTGCTTGGTGATCCCAACCTTAAGCAAAGGAGTTTGAGATCACAGTGAACTATAATTGTGCCACTGCACTCAAACCTGGGTAACAAAAAACAAGCAAGTAAACAAACTAACAAACAAACTGTCTATGCAGGGAAAAAATACATTTTAAAAATTTGTTTCTTTAATACTATCTTTTGGTACAAATGTGAGGGATCTTTTACAACTTTGAATGTGAACATCAACAAACATAAAAAGCTTGATTCTTTGGAACAGTACATCAAGTGGAAGATGCAAATGTATATTATTGCAAAATGTGATATAAAGTATGCTTTGTTCAGTTTTGAAAAAAATAATGTCATTGAACAGAATCAGCAGACTTTAGAGTTGTTTGTGCTCATCCCTCAAAATTAACATCTGCTTTCTCTGCTGTTTTAGTAGCATCAGAGAGGTAGTCAAGATGATAACTTGTTTAAAAGGAAAGAATATTGATGAAATACAGTGACTGGCTAGAAAAAAATCATTCCTATTAGGTGAATAATTTTGGATATAAAAGGATTTCAAAGATTGTTTCTCTCTGTACTCTAAAATAAATTGCAATTTAATAATTGAATCATGAGGAGTTAATAAGAGAAAACTTTTTTTTTTCCTACTGTAGATGCCTCTTGAAGTAAAAAAGTTTCTTAATTTAATGTGGTTGCAACAGATTTTAACACTCACTTATAGTTTCACAAACATATTTTAATCTCTAGGCTTCACCAGCTGTGCAAATTGATTGTGAGATGAAATGGTAAAATGTCTTTGAAGATGTTATACGTTAAGTAACACATATGTCTTTCTTCACCTTCATAACTGCTTACCTCCAAGCTGTCTGCATTATTTTGAACGTAGCTGCCATTTAGATTGTGGTTTGTTTATAAAGTCATCCAAACTGCTATTCACACCTCTGAGACTTGGAACGATTTATTTTTATCCTTTCTGCCACTCTTTTTTCTTTCTTTTATTTTCTTTCTTTTATTTATTTTTTTCCTGAGACAGAGTCACTCTGTCGCCTAGGCTAGAATGCTGTGGCACAACCTTGGCACACTGCAAGCTCCGCCTCCCGAATTCATGGCATTCTCCTGCCTCAGCCTCATGAGTAGCTGGGACTACAGGTGCCCGCCACCAGGCCTCGCTAGAGTGAAACTCCATCTCAAAAAAAAAAAAAAAAAAAAAAAAGACAGTGAGGATTAAATTTTTAATGTGTGCAGCTCTTAGTGTATTACCTGGTCTTTAAGTGCTATAAATGTTAACTGCTATTATTATTGCTTATCATATATCTTCAGTTTACTCACACCAAATTGTAATTAATACTATACAAGAAAGCATTAGAGGAATAAAACAGATAGTAGTGGCCATATGGAACAACATAGCCATCAGGGTCTGTGTCGGTAATGTTTTCTAATTTGCAACAAATAAGTGACCTTTTACATCCACAGGTTCTGCAGACACAGATTTCTCTAAACATGTTTTAAAATGTTCAAAAACAAAAACCAACAATAATACAATAAAAACTAACATAAATTTAAAAGCCGTTACAGTGTAATTGTCCACATAATATTTATATTTTATTAATTATTTAAGTTATTTAGAGATGAAGAAAACTATACAGAAGGATGTGTGTGCATTATATTTACGTACTGCACCATTGTTCATTAGAAATGAGCAGACACAAATTATAGTAATCATGGGGATCATGGAGCCAATTCCCTACAGATACCAAAGGATTACTACATATAAATAGTTTAAGCTTTGGTAAGTGAGAATTGCTTAAGTTAGTTATGACATAATTTCCCTGATGGTTAATTATCATTTACTTGTGTATATAAACAAACTGAGAAAGATTATAATTTTTTTTTTTTGAGATGCTGTCTTGCGCTGTTGCCCAGGCTATACTGTAGTGCAGTGACACAATCTTGGCTCAAGGAAACCTCTGTCTCTCGGGTTCTAGCAATTCTACTTTATCCTCCTGAGTAGCTGGGATTACAGGTATGTGCCACCATACCAGGCTAATTTTTTTTTTTAGTTGAGACAGCATTTCACCATGTTGGCTAACACAGCCTCAATCTCTTTATGATCTGCTGGCCTTAGCCTCCCAAATTGCTGAGATTACAGGCATGAGCCACTGTGCATGGCTCAAAAAATTATAAACTTTAAAATTCTCATTACATTGCTTTAATGTTTGCTCAGGTAACAAGAGAACATTTGTTCATATTCTCTATTTATGGCATGTTAACACAGTAAAGCACTTGCTACTTAAAATATTGCCTTTTGTTTTTGCAGCCAACTCAAACAATTTGAATATATCTGGGAAAATGTGCAATTACATTCAGTGATTATTTAAATTTCTATGGGAGCTGGATATGGGACCTTACACAGTAGCAATGCTGATCAAGCAAGTAGTGGGCATTCTTCTTCTCCTTCCTCTTCTCCTCCTCCTCCTCCTTCTTCTTCTTCTTCCTTTTTTTTTTTTTTGAGACAGAGTCTCGCTCTGTCATGCACGCTGGAGTGCAGTGGCTCAATCTCAGTTCACTGCAAAGTCTGCCTCCCAGGTTCATGCCATTCTCCTACCTAAGCCTCCCAAGCAGCTGGGAGTACAGGCACCTGCCACCTTGCCCGATATATATATATATATTTTTTTTTTTTTTTTTTTTTTTTTTTTAGTAGAGGTGGAATTTCACCGTGTTAGCCAGGACGGTGTCGATCTCCTAACCAGGTGATCTGCCTGCCCCAGCCTCCTAAACTACTGGGATTATAGGCATGAGCCACTGCTCCCAGCCTATTATTCTTATATTATTCAAAGGATGGTAGCATAATGATGCAGATCACTGGTATAAATTTGATAGTGGAGATGTAACAGAATTGAAAATAGAAGATAATAAAGAAACAAAATAGTCAGTGTTTGAATGCAGACTACACAAATGTATTTGATCACATGCTGAAGTGCATGTGATAGAGACAAGAAAAGAGATGGTGACGCACTTGTGTACTTACTTTTAATAAACAAATGGACATAATAGATGAAGGTGTTGAGATGGTAAGAGATATATTATCGCTAAATCTTGCAAGACCACATCACATCATTATGTAACCAGCCATTGAGAGAAGTGTATGGAAACAAAATATAAAATGTATGCATAACTGAATGAAAGTATTTACATATAATGGTGTTTATTAAAATTCTGCTCAAAGTAATAAGCTTTTAGGTTAGCTTCTTACTAATAAAAAATAATTTCTGTTTGGCTTGTATGATTCTTTACAAGGCATCAACACGTGTTTAATTTTTTTTTCCACTCTTCATTTGCTTTTTCTTATTGAATCATCAGCCTTAATTTATGTGAATGTGTTGCCTTTTTGGTTTAGTTATTTAAAATGTAAAATTTAATATATCTGTACTTTAGAACAGTGGTTCTTAATATATATAGAAATGTAGAAGAACATTATTTATAATAGTAATTATTACTTTTTACTCAAGCATTAATTTGCAATATGGGTTAGTGAAGTGGTAAGTAAATCACTAAGAATTAGTGTAACTAACAAAAATTTTATTAATAAAGTGCCTGAAAATACAAATGTTTTTGATTGTATATGTATTTTTCTGTGAGGAGTAGAATTATTTTTCTGCCTAAAGAAAAAGAAATTACTATGATTAGTATACAAATTGCTAGTATATTCCACATTACCACTGGATTTCACACACACAAAAAATAGTTTGTGGTACTGCCAGTGACTTGTACATGGCTTTGCAGTTTATTCATGCAGTACTTATAATTGGTTTGGTTCCCTATTATACTGCTTTATATACTTCCATAAAAATATTATTTCAAATTTTAAATACACAATAAACTTTTTTTGCAGTAATTGTGAGAGAATTCTTAGTAAACTTAAAATTCTCTAATCTAAATGTGCAGTTATTATTTAAAAATTGGCTCCTACACCAATAAATTTGTATCACAGCTTATTCTACTTTATCATTATGTATGAAGCTTTATCTCTACCAGATAAAATTTTTAACTTATAGTTAAAAACACAGATCACTTTTAGACCAGGTTTTGAGGCTTATATTTGTAATTCCAAAAATATTGAAGGTCAAGGCAAAAATTAGCTTGAGGGCAGGTATTTGTAACCTTGTTTGGCAAAATAGTGAAGAACCATCTCTTCAGAAAGTTTTTAAAAATTAGCTAGATATGGTGGCTCACTCCGGTAGTCTTAGCATTTTGTGATGCCTTAGCAACTTTATGATGCCAAGGTGGGTGGATTTCCTTTAAACCTAGAGTTTGAGGCTAGCCTGAGTAACACAGCAAGATTCTGTCTCTAACAAAAAAGTTAAAATAAATAAACAAATTCAATAATTAGCTGAGCCTACTGGTCTCTTCCTCTAGACCCAGCTCATTGGGAGGCTAAGGCAGCAGAATAACATGAGCCCATGAGTTAGAAGTTGCAGCAATAGAGACTTTGTCTCTTAAAAAAATTAAAATGACTGTAGTTTTACATTAGCACTAATGATAAAGGGATAGAATACATTATAACTTGATTTAACAACTCTTTCAGCATTATTTATATTAAAATATGTTAATAAAATTTTATTTATCTAGAAAAAGGTTGATATGAATTTTCAGAGACCTACAAACCTTTGTATTTTACTTACATCTTTGACTTGACTATGAAAGTAAAGTCACAGAGTTTTATCAGTTAATCTGATATTTGTATTGTATTAGTCTGTTTTCATGCTAAAGACATATGCTACCTGGGTAATATATAAAAGAAATAGAGGTTTAATGGACTCATTAATCCTCAGAATCATGGCAGAAGGAAAAGAGGAGCAAGTCACACCTTACACAGATGGCAGCAGGCAAAGAGAGAGCTTCTGCAGGGAAACTCTGATGTTTCAAGTCATCAGATATGATGAGACTTACTCACTATTACAGGAACAGCACAAAAAACATCTGCCCCCATGATTCAATTACCCTCCCCCCCATCTCATTCCTCACACCACATGTGAACATTCAAGTGGGATGGGGACATGGTCAAACCATATCATTCCAACCCTGGCCCCTCCCAAATCTCATGTCCTAATGTTTCAAAACCAGTCAGCTTTTCCAATAGTCCTGCAATGTCTTAACTCACTTCAGCATTAACTCAATAGTCAAAGTCCAATATCTCATCTGAGACAAGACAAGTTATTTCTCCCTATGAGCCTGTAAAATTTATAACAAGTTGGTTACTTTTTAGATACAATAGGATACAGACATTGGGAAAATACAGCCATTCCAAATGTGGGAAACTGACCAGAAGAAAGGGGATACAGGCCCCAGGCAAGTCTAAAATCCAATGAGGCAGTACAATCTTAAAACTTCAGAATGATTTTCAAGAGCTGGGTTCCCATGTGCAGCTCCACCCATGAGACTTTGCAGGGTACAGGCTTCCTCCCAACTGCTTTCGTCACCTGGCATTGAGTATCTGTGGCTTTTCGAGGCACAAAATTCAAGTTGTCAATGTATCTACCATTCTGGGGTCTGGAAGATGAAGGCCCTCTTTTAACAGCTGCACAGTCATCGTCTGTGTTGCTATCTGTCTTTTCAATGGTTAAAATACTTGCTGAGACCAGCTCAGCTGGGGAGACCCTAACCCAGTGGTGCTAGAGGAATTAAAGACGCACACAGAAAAATACAGAGGTGTGAAATGGGAAATCAGGGGTCTCACAACCTTCAGAGCTGAGAGCCCCAAACAGAGATTGACCCACTTGTTTATTAACAGCAAGCCAGCCGTTAGCATTGTGTCTATAGATATTAAATTAACGAAAAGGGCCAAATTAAAGGAATAGATTGGCGTAGTTAACTGCAGCAGGAGCACATCCTTAAGGCACAGATCATGCATGCTATTGTTTGTGGCTAAAGAATGCCTTTAAGTGGTTTTTCACCCTGGGCGGGCCAGGTGTTCCTGGCCCTCATTCCCATAAACCCACAATCTTCCAGCATGGACGTTATGGCCATCATAAACATGTCACAGTGCTGCAGAGATTTTGTTTATGGCCAGTTTTGGGGCCAGTTTATGGCCAGATTTTGGGGGGCTTTTTTCCATCATGTCCCTCTTCTTTGATTTGCAAATTGATAAAACCAAAGGCAGCTTTGTAGCAGTGATCTACTTCTTGCAGGAGTCAGGATCCACATCTGCAGACTATACAAAGACAGCACAAATTAAAGGCACAATCGTCATTGAAATCACAGAGCTCCCAAGTGTTTTTATCAATTTTAATGGGTTACTAGCTGCTAATCTGTCTGAAGTTCCTTTAAGCACTCCAGTTCCTGGCATTAAGGTCAGGTGTGCCTGGGATGCTTTAAATATTTGTTCTTTTAATTTTGCTATATCCAAAAACAAGTTTGTAGAGGGTCCTTCTAGATGCTTTTTTATTCTTTCCCAAATTTTGATATTATTATTAATAGCTTTACTATTAATAATACTTACTATTTCCTGACTTTTTAATGATCGCCATTCTAACTGGTGTGAGATGGTATCTCATTGTGGTTTTGATTTGCATTTCTCTGATGGCCAGTGATGATGAGCATTTTTTCATATGTCTGTTGGCTGTATGAATGTCTTCTTTTGAGAAATGTCTGTTCATATCCTTTGCCCACTTTTTGATGGGGTTGTTTGTTTTTTTCTTGTAAATTTGTTGGAGTTCTTTGTAGGTTCTGGATATTAGCCCTTTGTCAGATGAGTAGATTGCAAAAATTTTCTCCCATTCTGTAGGTTGCCTGTTCACTCTGATGGTAGTTTCTTTTGCTGTGCAGAAGCTCTTTAGTTTAATGAGATCCCATTTGTCAATTTTAGCTTTTGCTGCCGTTGCTTTTGGTGTTTTAGACATGAAGTCTTTGCCCATGCCTATGTCCTGAATGGTACTACCTAGGTTTTCCTCTAGGATTTTTATGGTATTAGGTCTAACATTTAAGTCTCTAATCCATCTTGAATTAATTTTCGTATAAGGAGTAAGGAAAGGATCCAGTTTCAGCTTTCTACTTATGGCTAGCCAATTTTCCCAGCACCATTTATTAAATAGGGAATCCTTTCCCCTTTTCTTGTTTTTCTCAGGTTTGTCAAAGATCAGAAACAACAGGAAACAACAGGTGCTGGAAACAACAGGTGCTGGAGAGGATGTGGAGAAATAGGAACACTTTTACACTGTTGGTGGGATTGTAAACTAGTTCAACCATTATGGAAAACAGTATGGCGATTCCTCAAGGATCTAGAACTAGATGTACCATATGACCCAGCCATCCCATTACTGGGGATATACCCAAAGGATTATAAATCATGCTGCTATAAAGACACATGCACACGTATGTTTATTGCAGCACTATTCACAATAGCAAAGACTTGGAATCAACCCAAATGTCCATCAGTGACAGATTGGATTAAGAAAATGTGGCACATATACACCATGGAATACTATGCAGCCATAAAAAAGGATGAGTTTGCGTCCTTTGTAGGGACATGGATGCAGCTGGAAACCATCATTCTTAGCAAACTATCACAAGAACAGAAAACCAAACACCGCATGTTCTCACTCATAGGTGGGAACTGAACAATGAGATCACTTGGACTCAGGAAGGGGAACATCACACACCGGGGCCTATCATGGGGAGGGGGGAGGGGGGAGGGATTGCACTGGGAGTTATACCTGATGTAAATGACGAGTTGATGGGTGCAGCAGACCAACATGGCACAAGTATACATATGTAACAAACCTGCATGTTATGCACACGTACCCTACAACTTAAAGTATAATAATAATAAATAAATTAAAAAAAAAATAATACTTACTATTAATACTTGATGTTACTATTAGTAGTTTCCACAAATCCTTGTGTTTAGTTCCCGCAGTGGGCCATATCATTTGAGGTTGAAGGGTCACTATACTGCCATGGCTCCAGATAATAGGAACTTTTGCAGTACTTCTTAACATTTCTACCATCTGACAATTTTGTTCAGACCAGCTGAACATAGTGTCGCCATGGCATGTAGACTGAGAGGTGCAATTCAAGCTAAACATCCCCTCAGGGGACCAATCAATAATGATTCCATAGGAATCGTTATGCAGCACCTCTGCCTATACTGCAAAGCAAACTTCCTAAACAAGTACATTCATTATTGCCTGCCAGGTCCTATTTTGTTTACCAATAGGTTTTTCAGGGTGGTATGCCTCAATTATAGGAGCAGACTTATTATGGTAAATACTGAGATCAGAAAGCATTTGTAACTGTGTCATAGAGTGATTTACATCCAAGCATTATTACCAGCCAAGATTGATAAATATTCCCAACAAGTATAATTGTTCTCTGTGTCAGCCCTTGAAGAAGGAATACTCATGGCAGTGGTGATAAGTGCTATCATAGCTACCATTAAATTACTCAATGTGACTGGCTATCACACTTTCCTCTGGTTTTCTTCTGCCATCTGTGACAGCTTCTTGATCTGTCCGCAGGTGGGTGATTGTGTTTGACGGGAGTTGCTCGTGAGAGTTGGGGTCCTCCTCAGCATGAGTCTTCACATGGTTGCCAATAAGGGGTCCTGGGGATGCTCCTGGAGTCTGTTCCTTAGCATCTGGCTTATGATAAGGTTTTAGGTGTCTTCATGGTACACAAATCGGCTGTTGATTTTGGCCTGGAGAAACACAAGCATAACCTCTACCCCAAGTTATTATTTTACAGATTTCCTAATGTTTTATTATTGAATCTATCCACCAAATCAGTTGTTCTGTTTCTGTCTTTGCAGGTGGTTTCTGTATGCTGTTCAGTTGCTGATAAAGTCTGGCCTTTGGGCAGGTTAAAAAATTTAAAATTAATAATGCTAGATTCAGTTCTATCTGTGGGGTTCCATATTCTCTGTCTCTCCCTTTCTGCTTCTGCAACTGCTGTTTTAGGGAGAGATTCATTCTTTCCACTACGGATTGTCCTTGAGAATTGTATACCACTAATGTATGTAATATTCTACATACAGAAAATGTAGCTAGAGCTTGGCCAATATACCATGGGGCATTATCTCTTTTAATAGAAGATGGAATGCCTATCACCACAAAACACTGCAAAAGATGACATTTAACAAAGGCAGAAGACTCTCCTGTTTTGCATGTAGCCCAGACAAAGTGAGAAAAGGTCCACACATACATATACATAACCTAGTCTCCTAAACGAGGGAATGTGTGACATCCATTTGTCAAAAAGAGTTAGGTTCCAATCTTTGAGAAGAAACTTCTCCTGTAAAAGATGAGGAATGTACCATTTGGCAAGTTGGGCATCACTGGATAATAGCTTTAGCTTCTTTCCAGGTGATGCTGTATTTACATTTGAGACCAGAGGCATTAACATGGGTTAAATTGTGAAAGTGTCTAGCATTAGATATTGCATTAGCAACTAGGCGATCAGCCATTTGATTCCCTTCAGTCAAAGATCCTAGAAGAGGTGTATGAGTCCTAATGTGAGTGATATAAAAAGGGTGCATTCTACTTCTAACTGCTATTTGCAATTGGGTAAATAGAGTCATCAGTTTTTCATCTGTATGAAATCATAACTGAGCATTTTCAATTAACTGTGTGGAATGAACTATGTATGAATAATCAGAAATCACATTAATAGGCATATCAAAAGCAGTCAATACCTCAATTACAGCACCCAGCTCCCCTTTTTGAGCTGAAGTATAGGGCATCTGGAAAACTTTACTTTTTGAGTCAGAATAAGAAGCTTCACCTTTACTAGACCCATCAGCAAAACAATGAAAACACTTAGCTGGCTACAGGTTGTTTACCACAGGAATTGTAAATGCAAACTGTTCACAGTCTTGCTCAGCAAAGGGGATAGTAAAGAAACAATACTTTAAAACTATGGCAATTAAAAGCTAGTTTTTGGAATTATAGTAGGATAAGGCAATTCTGGCTGTAGTGCTCCCATACATTGTGTAACTGAATTGATGGCTCTTCGGTCAGTTAACATTCTCCATTTACCTTATTTTTTTCTTTATTATGAAAACTGGAGAATTCCAAGGGAAAAATGTTGGAGTTATGTGCCCAATGTCTAATTGTTCAGTAACTAATTTCTCTAAAGCCTTCAGGTTCTCTTTACTTAGTGGCCATTGTTCTATCCAAATTGGCTTATCTGTTAACCATTTTAAAGGTATAGGTTCTGGAGGCTTAACGATGGCCACTATCAAAAATGATATCCTAATCTTTGGTGGGAACTTTGTCTTTCTGCTTAAAGTGGTTCTTGCAAACCTTGCAAAAATTTTTTTAGTGCCATACCAGGGACATACCCCATTTCATGCATTGTTTGTTGACTTTAAGGGCTATGTAACTGTTCTGGAATTAGAACTTTTGCTTCCCATTGTTGTAATAAATCTCTTCCCCATAAATTTATAGGTATAGAAGTTGTAATTAGTTGACTAGTCCCAGGTTGTCCACTGGGCCCTTCACAATGCAAAATATAACTACTTTGATATACTTCAGGGGTTTTACCAACTCCACCTATGCTAAATTGAGCAGGTTGAATCGGCTACATGGATGGCCAGTGCCATAGAGAAATGATTGATATGTCCACTCCTGTATCTACCCAACCTTTAAATTTGTTTCCCTGAATAGTTATTTAACAAGTAGTACATTTATCAGTAATTTGATTTACCCAGTAAGTTGCTTTGCCATGTTTATTTGTGCTTCCAAATCCTCCTGCTCATTTAGTTTTACTTTTTCCCATTCCCACATACGGCACAATCAGTAGGTGTGCTATGCGGTCTCCTGGCTTTGCTTTCCAGAGAGCAGAAGTAGATATAACAATTTGCATTTCCCCATTGTAATCTGAATCAATGACCCTTTATGTATTTGCACAGTTTTTAAACTTAAACTAGACTTGCCTAAAAGTAATCCTATCATCCCTGCTGGCAAGGGTTCACAGACTCCTGTTGGGACCTTTTGCAGGGCTTCCCCAGGCGGAAGCCTCATAGCTTTTGTGCACCATAAATCTGCTGTGGCACTACCAACTGTGGTGGGGGACAAACATTGTACAGGGGTGAGGGAATGGCCAGAGCTGGAAATGCCCCAGTTTAGATTGGGGCCCAGGAGAGACCCCTTCATGGCATTTTCCAAAATCGAGTTCCCTTCTTTATCAAATTTAGAGTGACACTGATTAGCCTAATGTTTTCCTTTTCTACATTTTGGACATATTTCAAGCTGAGCAGTTTTCTTTTTTCCCCTATCTGGCAGCCTGACTCACTGATTTTTTTTTTACATTCCTTTTTAGTATGACCATGCTTCCCACAGTTAAAACAAGCTCCAGGAAATGGATTATTTCCTTTATCCACTCTCAGTCCTGCCATTGTCCATGCTAACAAGGTAGCTTTATGCAGTACCATCACATGCCTTGATATAAGAAACTAAATGGGCTTGCCCTCTATTAGGTTGCAGAGAAGCCCGGCAATCAGGATTAGCATTGTGGAAGTCTAATAACTGCAACCATTTATCCTGAGCAGTCGAATCTGCAATCATCTTTTTAAGAGACTCCTGTAACCGAGCTATAAAATCCACATATGGTTTTCTTGGTCCCTGTTTTATAACACTAAAGGAAGGAGTATTGTTCTCCACCTGAAGTGATTTTTCCCAAGCTCTAATGCACACTCTGCTAAGCTGTTCTATGGCCTCATCCTGCATGACCACTTGTGCATCTAAACCAGCCTAGCCATCAACCCCCAAAAGTCAGTCTGCAGTTATATTAATATGAGGTTGGGCCTGGGCATTGTGAGCAGTCTGAATGGAAGCTTCATCTGCCCATCAAGTTTTATATTGTAAGAACAGAGGAGGTGTTAGACAAGCTTGAGTAAGAGTGTCCCAGTCAGTAGGTATCATCTGACTGGAAGCAGCAACATTCTTTAACAGTCCCATCACAAAAGGAAAACCTGGTCAATACTCATTTACAGCTTGTTTAAATTCTTTGAGTAGTTTAAAAGGAAAAGGTTCAAATGTAGCTGTAATATTTCCCTGTTGATCTGGGGGGTGTATTCCAACAGGGAACTGCCAAGCCTCTAAATCACCCTCTTGTCTAGTTTGCTGGATTCCTGCCTGAATAGAACTAAGAGCAGTTGCTCGAGGCACTGCTTGAACAGTCACTGGGGCAACTACTTTTCACCCAGTGTCCTCCAGAAAAGAATGATCTGAAACGTCTTTTTCTTCAAAATAATAATGAGGGGGTACAGAAGGGGAGGGATGAACTTCTCCCTCATTTTCCACTTTAGGTTTAGCTGGGAAATAAACATGCTCTGTAACCTCTTCTATTACTTCATTATACTCTTCTTTCTCCTAATTATCAGCATGAAAATGTTCCAAGGTGGAACAAACCACACCCCACACTTGTCCCATTGTTACCCTGATGCTTCTGAACGCCCCTTCTTGCTCACCATGGGGATTGCTTTAAGATACTCTGGTGTCCTCCAGCTCAGTTTTCCATTCCAACCATCACTCTGGTGACCCTTCAACCTTGATTAGAGCCCCCACAATGAATGCCACTTGCTGAGACCACCACAGATGGGGAGACCCTAACCCAGCAGCACTAGAGGAATTAAACATATACACACAGAAATACAGAGGTGTGAAGTGGGAAATCAGGGGTCTCACAGCATTCAGAGTTGAGAGCCTCCAACAGAGGTTTATCCATGTATTTATTAACAGCAAGCCAGTCATTAGCATTGCTTTTATAGATATTAAATAAACTAACAGTATACCTTATGGGAAACAAAGGGATGGGCTGAATTAAAGGAATAGGTTGGGCTATTTAACTGCAGCAGGAGCATTTCCTTAAGGCACAGATCACTCATGCTATTGTTTGTGACTTAAGAATGCCTTTAAGTGGTTTTCTTCCCTGGGCAGGCCAGGTTTTCCTTGCCCTCATTCCTGTAAACCCACAACCTCCAGCATGGGTGTTATGGCCATCATGAACATGCCACAGTGCTGCAGAGATTTTGTTTATGGCCAGTTTTGGGGCCAGTTTATGGCCAGATTTTTTGGAGTCCTGCTCTCAACAATATTGCTGCTGATGACAGGGATCAGGTATAACTGCTGCATCACAGAATTTATGTGATAAGTACACCACCCTCTTTCAGTCTCACAAATCTTTATCATTGGTGTCATCCAGCAGGAGTAGATATTCCCACTCAGGAAGTGCTTTACGAGCTGAGATAAGAAAAAATGCTTTCTCTGAAAGAGTTATATAAGATGGTATAATATTAAATTTTCATGTGTTAATCATGGACTTAGCCTTAATCATTACAACTTTACATACTATAAAACTTTTGGGCTTAAAATAAGTGTATTTAATTAATTGTCACCAGAACATAAATAAATAAAACAGAGTTTTCTCACTTTTAATTGAGCACTTCATATACTTATTGTTGTGACTCATAAAACTATATCCTTCACATAAATATCTGCTTTATTCTTCAGTAAATAGCAATAATTTCTTTGTCTTGTGTATTTAAAATCACTGTAATGACTATAAATTCTTCTCAATTTGTGTAAAATGTAATCCAGCTTACACATCAATTCATCTTAGAGATGGATTGCACAAATTAGAGCAAATTGAACTGCAAGTTATGTAGCTACAAATCAGAATTATACAGATCTGCATATACTGACAGGTATTTGACTAAATACAAAAAAAAGTTAACAATACTGTATATTGTATATTTTCATTTGTGTAAAAAATAAACAAATAGCTGCATGCATAAATTAGTGCAGAGATAGAGATAATCTCTGGAAGAGAAATATAATATAGGGGACAAGTTACTAATTTGTAGCACATATCCTCTTATGTATTTGGAAATATATTTTAAACCCATAAAACTGTTAACTAAACCATTTAACAACAGCATTGTTTGTTTCAAAAAATTCTTTTGAAAATATATACTTACTATATCTATACAATAGTTACATAAAGTAAAAAAAAAGTGTTTTTCAAAAAGAAACTCTTTCCTCTCATGGAACCCACAAGACAAGTGAAGATCTGACTTTTTAAGCAGTGAGTTTAGCTAGAAACTCCTACAATGTGCTAAAAAATATATCCACAGATAAAAATATACATATAATTTCACATTTACTAATTAAAGGTCCATAGTGAATGTTGCAGTTAATTATATATTTAACATTCAGTTTTCTCTTGAAATAAACTAAATTTTATATTATTTGTTAATTTACTTACATTACCTCAAACTTGTTTTAGTTCTGTGTAAAATTTGACCATTACTACTCTGTTTGTGAGACTGATGTGGCATTAAGAAGAAATAAAATGTACTCAAAAGTTCTGTTCTCATATCACAATTTTTTAAACCACAACTTTCTTAGAAATTAACTAAAATAACATTAAGCAACTTCAGTTTGTGGGTTATGAAACACTTTTTAATGCATACCTCTTAAACAAAAACATTTTATAGCATTACCTTTGACTCCTTGTTATTCTAAAGTTTCAGTATTTTTCACATATGATTAAAACAACTCACTGCATTAAGTTACCAAAACCAACTATAGGGGAGCATTAAATAGATATTTTTTTTAAAAAATTATACTCTCAAGCTAAAATTGCTTTGATTATATACCTCATGGCTACAGAATGTTGAAATAGTTGACCAAAAAAACCCATGAGTAAATTTTAACTAAATTAGAAAATAGAATTTCAGACAAAACTATTATTAATGAACAAAAGCAGCTTTATAGTTTAAAATATTGATTAGCTATTGTTTTGTCTATGTAATATGTTACAGCCAAATAGTCTACTATCTTTTTAAGATTTTTTTTTACACAGCCAATAGCTGATGCTACAAGTAGCTCAAAACCAGAATTTATGGTAGTTGGCGAGCTACAGACTGGAACAGCTGACTCGTCTGGCAGTTGTTTATTTCTTTGATAATGCAGGTGAACTTTTTATGCAGGGAAGATGAAACTATCAATTAATTTCTAGTAAGTCACAACAAATAATCACAGTATTATTAATAGAAAATACAGGTAAAAAAAGTCTTTTCAAAGAAAATATTATGAAGTTTATTTGACATAATTAAACATCTCATTGTATCTTGAAACAATTTTGAATTTTCTTACATGGGCAAATCCTTAAAAAAAAACCCAAGTAAAATCAGTAAATGTAATTCATTTCCCAAATTAGATTTTTAAAGAAATTTCTAAAACCTGAGAACTTTACCCAAAAGAAAAATAACATTCTAAATTAACAACTCTTTTAATTACATAAAAATGGAAATAAATTCATTTATAATATAAAAAGAAGGCATTAAAGTTTTATTTTTGTGAATTATGAGATATATAAATAAGCATAAAAATATGATATAAAAATAAATTTTTGCCAGATGTGTATTTTTCTCAATTATAAATTCAATCAAGGACCAGGCATGGTGGTTCACATCTGTAATTCCAGCATATTCTGAGGATAAGGTAGGCAAATTACTTGAGGTCAGGAGTTAGATAAGAGTCTGTAGAATATGGTGAAACTCCATTAGCTATGGTGGTGCCCTTTGGTAATCTCAGCTAATCAAGAGGCTGAGGAAGATTAATCACCTGAAACTGTGAGTCAGGTGGTTGCAAAGTGCCAAGATTGCACCCTGAACTCCAGCCAAAGGAACAGTGTAAGATACCATTCTAAAAATAAAAGGGAAGAAATCCAATCACCAAAGAATTGTAATACACTATTTATTTACTTTTCAACGCAGTTTGTCAAAAACAGATTTGTAATTATTTTTTTAAAAAGTCTTAAGGCTGGGCTTGGTGCCATGCACCAGTAATTCCTGCTAGACAGGAGACTGAGGCAGGAGACTCAGTTGAACACAGGAGGCAGAAATTGCAGTAAGCCCAGATCACACCACTTCACTCCAGCAATAGAGAGAGATGCCATCTTTGAAAACATGGTGAAGTTACTATAACCTCTATAAAAATAAATGCGTTCTTATTTTTATTTAATTTTATTTTATATTAAATTCCATGATACACATGTAGCTTTATTTCATAATTAACCACGTGCCATGGTTGTTGACTGCACATATCAACCCACAACATAGGTAGTAAGCTCTGCAAAATTTAGCTATTTACTCTGAAGCTCTTTTTTCCCCCCGGCAGACCCAAGTGTGTGTTGTTTGTTGTTTCCCTCCCTGTGTCTATATGTCGTCAATATTCAGATCCCATGCGTGACTGTGAACATGCAGTGTTTGTGCGTGTGTGTGTGTGTTGTTTCTGTGTTAGTTTACTGAGGATGATAGCTTCCAGCTTCATCCATGTCCCTTCACAAGACACAATTTCATTCCTTTCTATGACTGCATATAATTTCACTGTGTATATGTACCATTCTTTCTTTATTCAGGCTGCTATTAATAAGCATTTGGGTTAATTTCTTGTCTTTGTTACTGTGAATAGTTCTGTAATAAACATACACATGCCTGTATCCTTGTAATAGAATATCTTGTTTTTGAAGGGTATATAACCAGTAATATAATTGCTGAGTACAGTGGTATATCTTGTTCTAGATACTTGATGAATCAACACACACTTTTTCACAGTGTGTACTGATTTGCATTCTGAACAGCAATGTAAAAGCATTCCTATCATTGCACTGCCTCACTATCATGTGTTGTTTCTTGGCTTTTTAGTAATTATCATTTTGACTGGCCTCAGATGGTATCTCATGGCAGTTTAGATTTGCATTTCCCTCATAGTTCATGATGGTGAGCTTTTTGAGACAAAGACAAATAACTCTTCTGTTACCTAAATGTGGCCTCTTATATCAGCTCTTCAACATCCATTTAACATGTGTTTTTAACACTATCCTGCAAAAGGAAAAGTATTATAGGCTTAACTTACATGATAATGATAGAAAATGATAGGATGTTAGAACAGCAAAGAGTTAGAGAAAAGTGAGATCTCATGTAAAATTTGTGCAAAATTTTTAAAAGCAGGTTCTTATTACTGCTTTAGAACTCTAGAATAGTAAACGTCATCAATTTTGTTTTCACAAGATACACACATATTTGGGTATTTCTACCATGGAAAAAAAATGTTACTGTTGCACTTAGTGGAAGAGGCCGGAAATGCTATTCATCATCCTACAATCTGGAGCAGAAGTTCCTCACAAAAAGAAATTACATGATTACAAAATGCCAAAATCCAGGAATCAGAAATTCTGTTCCATTAGTAAACTTTGTAATCTACCAGAAAAATGCCAATCTGAAATCCAATGCCATATGTGTTAGAAATATATTATCATAGAATATAAGAGTAAGACAGTGTAAGAGAGATCAGGTGACTCAATGCAAATGCCAATATTTCAAATTTGATTTCTAAAAAAAATTGAAATATAATAGTTTTCAAATAAGATGTAACAATATCAAATTGTGGCCAGGTGAAGTGGTTTATCTTTGTAATTTCAGCACTTTGGGAGGTGGAGGTGGGTGGATCATGATGTCAGGAGTTTAAGACCAGCCTGACCAAGATGATGAAAGCCCACCTCAACTAAAAATACAAAAATTAGCCAAGTGCAGTGGCAGATGCCTGTAATCCCAGCTACTTAGGAGGCTGAGGCAGGAGAATTACTTGAACCGAGGAGCCAAGATCACACCGCTGAACTCCAGCCTGGGTGAAAGAGTGAGACTCTGGCACACACACAGTCCCAGATACACACACAGACATACACACACAACCTCTATGTATGTATGTATGTATGTATGTATGTATCTATCTATCTATCTATCTATCTATCTATCTATCTATCTATCTATCTATCTATATAATCTATCTATCATCTGTCATCTACCTATCTACACGTCAAATTGTAGGTCACTCAATTATCAACATTTCAAGATCCAATAGATGTAAGGCCTTTAAACACAACTAGCTACACTTCTTTTGTCATGGAATTTTGGTGGAATCACCTTGCCAGATGGAAACCCCTGTGGCCAGTGGTGCCTTTTCCTCAGTTTTGCCCAGGCCCACTAAACTTGTTATACCCACTCTGCCTGAGACGCTGCCCTCAGCTTGCATCATGGGCATGGATGTAACACCTGCCAAGGGCAAATGTGGCATAGAGTGGCAAGGGGTGTGTGAGCAAGTGTAGGCATCAGTCAGTACACACAGCCAGGCATGCCAGCTGCTGCAGGGCAGGAATTTTTAGGTGCCAACAGAAGTACCATCTCACTGAGAAGCTGCAGCTGGATCAGGCATGCTGCAATCAGCTTCCACTGCTTATACTAGGGAATGGAGTGGTGTCCAAAAGTTTGAAGATGCCAGAAACTTCAAAGCCCCAAAGAAGATGTCATAGCCCTGGCTTTGAGAGCACCTAAGTCTGTGAACCCTGAAGGGTCATAGCTCTCCTCTTATTTTTGTCTTCCACAATGTAATGAGCAAGAGATTTTTTTCTCAGTTTGTGTTACAATTCTTTCAGCTTCACCATTCAGCTGATCTCAAATAATTGTTCTGCATTCAGGAATAATAAGGTAGATGGACAACTAGAGAGCGAGCAATGTAAAGAGAAGCTGTACTGAAACAGAGAACACAGAAAAGCCCTTTACTGGGTAGCTCTTCCACACAGGCCAGATGTCCTGATGGGTGTCCAGCTCTCAGGAGAGAGAGTGGGTAGCTCCTCTCTACGGATAGTATGACAATGATTACTGTCCAGCTCTCAGCAGAGAAGAGATCCTGAAGCAGGTAACTTCTCCATCCAGCTGGTCATCTAACCAGGTTTTAAGCTCTGTGCAGAAAGAAGGCTCTGGAGTGGGTAAATTCTCTTCATATCTGGTGGTGCCACTATCTAAGCCTTTAGCTTAGAGGAGATCCTGGAGTAGGTAAGTTATCCCTCTATCTGGCTGTTCCATTATTTCCCCAGCTCTCAGCAAAGCCTGTGGTGGGCAGGTCCAGTGTACTGCTGAGAGTTCTGATGCCTCCTTAGCTCTCAGCAGACAGAATGCCCTTCAGTGGGTTGCTCCTTTCCACAGCTGGTAGTCTGTCAAGTCTTTGAGTCTGACTGAGTGCAGGAAATTTATGTCCTTCAAAGAAAATAAAGTGCTTGCTGATTGGATTATTGGGTAGCAATGGGCGCACTTAATAAAAGCACCATCATTTGCCATTATTGCCCATCAGCCTATGCCCCAGACTTCCGAATGTCCCTGGCTTGAATGTGGAGCTTTAGCGGGGAGCAGCAAATTTATGCCCAGGAGACTGTGATGGTTAATACTGTGTGTCAACTTAACTGGATTGAGATATGCAGAGTATTAATTCTGGGTGTGTCTGAGTGAGTGTTGCCCAAAAGAGATTAACATTTTATTCAGCCAGCTGTGGAAAGCAGATTCAGCCTAATCTGGAGGGCACAATCTATTCAGCTTCCAGTAAATATAAAACAGGCAAAAAAAATGAAAAAGTGAGATGCACTAGCCTCTTGCCTACATCTTTCTCCTGTGCCAGATGCTCTCTTCCCTCACATGGCAGACTCCAAGTTGTTCAATTTTGGTACTAAGATTGGTTCTCGTTGATTCTCAGCTTGCTGATAGCCTATTGTGGGACATTGTGATCATGCAAGTTAGTACTTAATAAACTCTTCTATAGCTATTATTTCTGTTCCTGTGAAGAAATCTTATCTAATACAGACTTTGGTATAAGAAATGGTTCTAGAGGAACAGAATATTCAAAATAAAGTTCTTTCATTGGTTTTGGAGTTTCTGAAGTTGACTGTTTAATATAATTTGATGCAAAAATTATATGGACTCTAATTCTAATAATATGGAGAACACTGATAGTCCCTGGTGGAAACCATTTAGAGACTTATGCAAAATAAATGATTTTGGAATTCCTGATTCATGGATTGTGAGAGTTAAGGAGTTTAGTGACACTATATATAATACCTTTGACTATATATGGAGAACCAAGGAACACAGTGAAGCTACTTTGTAGCTCCTAAGTTCAATGAACAATATGATGAGAGAAATAGTGAATTCAGGGATTCTGTCTCCCACCTTCAGAAGCAGATACTGAGTCTCAATCTGCTAATTTTGCCCCGAGTGAGAGTCTTATCACTTGTAGAGAAAGAGCTAAAATTGTGGAAAAACAGACACAGGTTGTTATCACGTGAGTGGCTGACCTGTAATAAAAGATGCAAGCACAAAATCACCAGGTATCTACTGTTTTGTAGGAAGGGCATTGATTGACTTGCAATAAAAGATGCATGCACAGTCTCACCAGGTATCTACTATTATAGTAAGGACATTGATTGGAAAACAAAAGGACCCTGCAAATCGCCATAGGGATGTGTGGGAGAACCCTGATGAATCTGGCGATACTGAGTGTGTAAACTCTGATGGAATTTTTTTTTTTTTTTTTTTTTGGCCAGAAAGAACAGTTTCCTCATCTCAAGAAATGGCCACATCCCCTTTCTGACCCATACTTCTATCAGCCTTTCCAACTCTATCTGAAGAGATAAACTCTGCACTGGCTGAGGCAACAGTCATTGCCACCCCTGAGGGAGTTTCCAGGCAAGATAATATTGATTCTCCTCAGAAGCCATCCCCACCACCTCTGTTTCTAGACCTATAACTAGATGAAAGTTCTGATGGGTTCCTGGAAGTGAGCTGGAGAGTGTGACCCATGAAGTGGTGTGCTACACTCAATAAGAACTGTTAGAGTTATCTCATTTATTTGAACAGCAATCTGGAGGACAGGCATGGGAATAAATATTAAGTGTATGGGATAATGGGGGAAGAGGGAACATGGAGTTGCATCAGACTGAATGTTTTGGATAGAGCCCACTAAGTATGGACTTCGCATTTAACGTGGCTGTGTGAGTAGTTAAAAACAAAAAAAAAAACCTCTAATAGTTGATTTGCTTGGTTAGCTGAAATAGGGATTTAAAAATGTCCCACTGTGAGTAAGCTGGAAATGTCTGGTCTCCTTTGGTTTAATGTAGAGAGAGAGGTCTGAAGGCTTAGGGAAATTGGGATGGTGGAGTTGATTCATCTCTTTAGATTTTACTCATCTCACTTTGGAGAGTCCAGAGGAGATAACCTTTATGAATGCCTTGTGAAATAGATTTGTGAGGGAAGCACTTGCATCCGTGAATAGCCCTGTAATTTCTCTTCTCTGTATGGTGGGAAACATAATCACTCAAACACAAAATTTAAATATGATGAGAAAAATTGGATCCCGAGGTGGCAGGACCAAGTGGCAGTACTCAACCATCAAAGGCAAGGTAGATATAGCTAAGGGAAAGTAGCAATTGCAACAATTTGATTCCTATGGAACTCTGGCATTAACTAGTTAATTACGATGTTCTTGGAAGTGAAATTGAGAGAAAGCCTACTGCATTCATACTTAAGTAAACAAACAGATAACTTTTGGGTTAAATAAAAAAAAAGATTATGTTTAATTACAAAAACAGAGAATTACAGTCCTCTCCCCAATGAGTTTCCGAACTAGAGCCAGTTTAACGACCAAGAACCCCTTGAAAGAAGGAGAGACCAATTTCCCTTGAGGAAAGAACCCACTACATTACAGACAATGTAATCATAGTCCTACAATTAAAGTAGGAGCTTATGGAGGTCAGGTAATTAATGAAGTTTTAGCTTAGGTTAGACTTAGAGAGTGTCCTGTGGGTTCCAGGACTCATCCTGGAGTCATTTTCCCAGTGCTAGAATGCATAATTGGCATATACATACTTAGCAGGTGACAGAACCCCACATTTGCTCCCTGATGTGTAGGGTGAGGGCTACTACACTGGAAAAGTTCAAATGGAAGCCAATACAGCTGCCGCTACATAGAAAAATAGTAAATCAAAAACAGTATCCCATACCTGAGGGGATTGCAAAGATTCGTGCATATCAAGAACTTCAAAATGCAGCAGTGGTAATTACCAGCACCTTCTCGTTCAACTCTTTCATTTGGACTGTGTAGAAGATAGATAGATCTTGGAGAATAACAGTGGATTATCAAAATTTAACCAAGTTGTAACTCAAATTGCAGCTGCTGAACCAGGTGTAGTTTTATTGTTTGAGCAAATTAATACATTTCCTGGTACCTGGTATGCAGTCATTGATGTGGAAAATGTCTTTTTCTTTATTAATATATATAAGGTAGAAAAGAAAAAATTGCCTTCAGCTGGACAGACCAGCAATATATCTTTATTGTCCTACCTCAGAGGTGTATCAGCTCTCTGTCTTCATGTCAGAATCTTATTCAGAGAGACATTCATTGCTTTTCACTTCTCCAAGATATTACACTGGTCCATATCATTGAGGACGTTATGCTGATTTGATCTGTGGGCAAGAAGTAGCAAGAACACTGGACTTATTGGTGATAAATTTTTGTACCAGAGAATGGGAAAAGAATCTGACTAAAATTCAGAGACCTTCTATCTCAGTAATATTCTTAGGGGTCCAGTCTTATGGAACCTGTCAAAATATTCCTTCTAAGGTAAAGAATAAGTTGCTGCATTAGGCACCTTCTACAACCAAGAAAGAGGCACAGTACTCAGTAAGACAATCTGGATTTTGGATGCAACATATTTTTCATTTGGATGTGCCACTCTGGCCCATTTATTTCATAATCTGAAAGGCTGTCAGTTTCCAGTGGCATCCAGAACTGGAGAAGACACTGCAACAGGTGCAGGCTGATGGGCAAGCTCCTCTGCCGCTTGGGTCATATTAACCACATATCCCATGGTTCTTGATGTGTCAGTGGCAGACAGGAATGCTGTTTAAAACTCTTGCCAGGCTCCGACAGGTGAATCACACCACAGGCCTCTGGGATTTTGCAACAATGCCCTGCCATCTTCTGCAGATAAATATTCTTCTTTGGAGAGACAGCTGTTGGCCCATTACTGGGTTTTGGTGAAAACTGAACATTTGACTACGAGTCATCTAGTCACCATGTAAGCTGAATTGTCTATCATGGACTGGTTGCTTTCTGATCCATCTAACTGTAAAGTAGGTTGTGCATAGCAGCATTTCATTATCAAATGGAAGTGGTATATATGTGACCAGGCTTGAGCAGGTCCTAAGGCACAACTAAGTTACATGAGAAAATGGCTTAAATGACAATGGTCTCAACTCCTGCCACCAACACCTTCTCTCCTCCAGCCTGCACTGATGGCCTCATGGGAAGTTCTTTATAATAAGTTGACAGAGGAACATAACAGTGGGGCCTGGTTCACAGATGGTTCTGCACAATATGCAGCCACCACCCAAAAGTGGACAGCTGAAGCACTACAGCTTCTTTCTAAGACATCCCTGAAGGACAGTGGTGAAGATAAATCTTCCTAGTGGGGAAAACTTCAAGCATTGAAACCTGGTGGTACACTTTACATTGAAGGAGAAAAGGCCAAATGTGTGATTATATACTGAATAATGGGTCATAATCAATGGGTTGTCTGGATGTCTGGCACTTGGAAGAAGCATGATTAGAATATTGGTGACAAAGACATTTGAGAAAAATGTATGTGGGCCACTCTGAAGATGGGCCACTCTGAGTAGTCAAAAACTGGGAATTTCTTGTATTCCATGTGAGTGCTCACCAACGAGTAACCTCAGCAGAGAAAGTGTTTAGTAATCAAGTGGATAGAATGACCCATTGTGTGGATACTGCTCTGACTCATGACCACGTTTCCAATGGGCCATGAACAAAGTGACCATGGTGGCAAGAATGGAGGATACACATGAGGTCAGCAAGATGGACTTCCACTCACCAAGACTGACCTGGCTATGGCCACTGCTGGGTGCCCAATTTGCCAGCAGCAGAGACCAACACTGAGTCCTTGGTATGGGACCATTTCTCAGAGTGGTCAGCCAGCTACGTGGTGGAAGGCTGAATATATTGGACCTCTTTCATCATGGAAAGGGCAGAGGTTTGTCCCACTGGAATAAACACTTATATTTCTTATGGGTTTGCCTATTCTCCAGGCAGTGCTTCTGCTAATACTACCATCAGTGGACTCACAAAATGCTTTGTTCATCAACACAGCATTCGACACAACATTTCCTCTGACCAAGGCACTCAATTTAAGGCTAAAAAAGCATGGCAGTGGACTTCTGCTCATTATATTTACTAGTCTTACAATGCTTTTTATCATCCTGAAGCAGCTGGATAAATAGAATGGTGAAACGGCCTTTTGAAATTACAGTTACAATGCCAACTCTGAGATAATACTTTGAAGGGCTATGGCAAAGTTCTCCAGTAGACCATCTATGTTCTGAATCAGCATCAAAACCACTCAGCTACATGGAAACGGAATAACCTGCTCCTAAATGACTACTGGGTACATAACAATATATGGTACTGTTTCTCTCATAGCAATAATTCATGGGTCCATAAATCAAGGGATGTAAGTAGAAATGTCACCACTCACCATCACCCCTAGTGATCCACTAGCAATATTTTTGCTTTCTGTTTCCATGACATAAGTTCTGCCGGCCTAGAAGTCTTGGTTCCAGAGGGAGAAATGCTGCCACCAGAAGACACAGCAATGATTCCATTAAACTAGAAGTTCAGATTGCCACCTGGACACTTTGGGCTTCTCCTACCTTTGAATCAACAGTCTAAGAAGGAAGTTACAGCGTTGACTGAGATGACTGACCCAAACTATCAAAAGGAAATCAGTCTACTACTCTACAATTTGGGTAAGAAAGAATATTCATGGAATACAGAAGATACTTTAGGATCTGTCTTAGTATTACCACGACCTGTGATTAAGGTCAATAAAAAACTACAACAGCCCAATCCCGACAGGACGGCAAATAGTTCAGACCCTTCAGGAATTAAGGTTTGGGTCACAAACCAGGAAAAAAAATAACGACCTGCTGAATTGCTTGCTAAAGACAAAGAAAACCCAGAATGGGTAGTAGAAGAAGCTAGTCATCCATACCAGCTGTAAACACATGACCAGCTGCAGAAATGAGGGCTTTAATTGTCTTAAGTATTTCCTCCTTCTTTTTCTAAAAATAAGTGTGTGCAATATACACATGTAGTGAGAAAATATCTTCATTTTTTTCTTTCTTTTTATTATGTGACATAAGATATATTAACTTCATATCAGCATTTAAATATAGGTGACTTTGCATAATAATGTTTGGGTTGGGGATTGGTGTGCTCCTAGTTGTATGAAGAATATTTCTATTATGTTAGGTGTATATATGACCTCACTTTTGTATTATGTTATGTGTAATTATAACCTCATTTTTGTCTTTATTTGAAGATTATTTATTATCTCAGGAGATGTGTATAGATTCAAATTGTCAGGGGTGGGCCTGTGATGGTTACTACTGAGTGTCAATTTCATTGTATTAAAGGGTACATAGTATTAATCTGGGGCATGTCTCTTGGGTGTTTCCCAAAAACAGATTAACATTTGAGTCAGTGGCCTGGGGAAGGCAAACCTACCTTAATCTGGTGGGCACAAGCAAATCAGCTTCTAGCAATGTAAAGCAGACAGAAACATGTGAAAAGGTGAGATAGACTTAGACTCCAAAGCCTACATGTTTCTCTTGCGCTGGATGCTCCTTGCCCTCGGATACCAGATGCCAACTACTTCAGTTTTGGGACTCCTTGTTCCTCAACTTGCAGAGAGCTTATTGTGAAGTTAATACAGAATGACCTCCCACATATATATTACACCCTTTGTGAGTATGTATGTGTGTGTGTGTGTGTATGTGTATCTATCTGTTTATCTATCTACACATAAAGGGAAGGCAAAGTATACAGTTTGTATGTATTCTCAAAAGTATTCTTTGAATAAATACTAAAATTGTAAATCTTGTTTTAATAAGTCAGCTGATTTGAGAGTGATAAAATAAACTAATTCTATGCCAAAACACACACATACACATATATATGTGCAAATATTTTTGTATGTGTGTGTGTGTGTGTCTGTATTTAAGCGGTCCATACTGATGTCTGTAAAATAAACATTCCAAAAGTACTCACTTTTTCTACTTAATTACCTTCAAGGCTCTGGAACTTACATCAGAGGGGTTGCTTAATAAATAGTTACCAATTAGTACATATTATTCATTTTTGTGTTTACAAAGAGAGGTATATTATGTCTTTTTAGAAAATGACAATTTAAACTTTCACACAGATTTAGCAAATACTGGTTGTGTAATCATGGTAAAATGTAGCCATTTAAATCAGGTATAAATGTAAGTAATCTATAACTTAACTGCCTCAGTGAAATATCTTTTACAAATAATAATAACAATAATAAAACAGTGCCAGCACTTTGAAAAATTAGGAAATAAAACACACACTTTCCCTACAAGTTTGACCTGAAGAGCTTCATTTCTACAAATAATATCAGCTTCGGTACACCACTTACTGTCTGTCAATGTTTCATTTCACACTGTCTACATTTTTCCAAGAACATGTCTAAATATCATAGCTCTCCCTTAGTATATAAGAAAAAAAAAACTTTGTCTTTTTATTTTAGACACTGAATAGAAATTCATTAATTTTGGAGAAAAAGGAAGCTCTATATGGATAGGAGTTCTGCCTTGTGGAGAAATCTCTAGCATCAGTTACACGTGCTAAATGAGAACAACTTGAGCATTATAAATGTTTATAACTACCGTGTTGCTACCTGCTAGTGTTCTGAAAGAAAGTTTTGATTCAAATATAAAGGATTTTCCATTGTATGAATGCACCTCTGTTTTGTATTTACTTTAATTTTCACATATTTTTTCCTATTACATTAATTTTATCATTAATTTATCTTCATTTCATCTTATTGTCTAATATGAATTTTTGTGAATGTATTTATCTTTTATTATTTTAGAACATGATGGAAGACAAATAATTCTGATAAAAGATGCCCACTATGCAAACATCTATGAAATAATTTTTTAAACAGCAGAATATACTTGAATATTTATTCTACTCAACAATTTTAGTGAAAGCAAAATTTTTCTAACCCCAGCTATAATCTTTGAAAACTTGGTTTTTATTTGACTTGCTTATTGTAATAGCTTAGCAACTTTCATGTCATAAGACAATGTGTATGCACAATGTGAATGCATAATGTAGTGTGCCAATGCACATGTGTGCCTGTGTTATATGTGTACCTTCAAGCTGTAGTCAAGATTAGCTCTATCCCAAATGCCATCAATTGAGTTTTCTCGCTTGGTACCCCCAAAATAGAGACTGCCTAGTGTTTTATTTTTCTATATTAGTGTTTTACAGAAATATTTAAAAAATAATGGGAAAAAAGGAGAGAATAAGGAAATACATGGTTTAGTTTGTAATTATTGATTAGCTAACTGACTTCACTTTACTAATGCTTACCTTAACTTGAATCAATGAAACTTTATATAAGCTTTTTAAAATCCTTCTGATATAGGAAACAAAAGATTGAGTTAAGAAATCTTCAAATATAATATCAAAGAATTCTAAATGTGTATTTTTAAAATAGTTTTCTTGAGAGATTGTTCAACACTGTTAATTTTTCAAAGGTGCCTGAGACTCTAGATTTCTAGATTTAGCAGCATTTCTAAACTCTCAGTACTAGATGCTAGTAACAACCTTACCAATTCCACTTCCAGTCATAAAGCAGACTGAGAGTGAAATCTAGCGTGTTATCTATTAACCTATAAAATCCCTAGACAATCACAGGGACTATCTGTTACTTCTATGAGTTCATCTTCTATAATTATTTTCCTTCCACAGCCTGATGCAGCCACAGGGACCTGGCTATTTTTTAAACAAGTAAGCAGACTTCCACCAGGGATCATCATACTTGTTGAACTTGCTATATGCTTACATGATTATTTCCTTATTATTTTATTTAGATATTTACTTGAAAGTCACTTTTAAGCAAATTATTGTACATTTGTTTTATATAAAACCAAAATGTACTTTATACTGATCTTGTCTCATATATTTTGTATGGAATGTAGAACTTCAGTTAATAAAAAGCAAACAAAAAACTCTATAGCATAACCACTAAAACAAAAAACTAACATCTAAAATCCCAAATTCAAAGTATAGGACATAATTTAAGTATTTTAAAAAAAAAATTTAAGAGAAAAAAACATAAACCTCATTGATACAAATAAACTATGAGATTAGAAAGCAATCAATGCTTCATAGATAAAAATGAAAAGTGAAAGGAAGGCAGCTTCAAACCATTCAAAGAAACCTCAAACCTATCATAAGCAGCCTGGACCTTTGAAATTAATAGCGCATATTAGCCGAGTTAACATGTAATCAAGAGAGATAATTATAAAATTGTAAATTTTTTGTGTGTAAATTACCATACTATGTCCTAAGCACAAATGAAGGCTTATCAAAATTTAAATCCACATTTTCAATTTGAGGCCCTGAATCCTGCTTCTGAAAGGAGAAAAGAAGCCCTTATTTGCTAAATTATTGTGTTATTTCTAGTCTATCTAGGGGATACGTGAAGAATTGATGAAACACATTTATTTCTGTTTTGCTTAATTCAGAATTCACTCTCGGTTGAGAATGCCAGAAATTTGTCCTAAACATTTAAGTTTCTGACAACAAAGAATACAGTTTTTATACAATAGACAAACTATAAAAAGGAGCAAAAGTTGAAGTGATCTTTATTTGCAAAAACCAGAATATTCAAAAGCAGTTTAATGCATTGAAAAATTTAGAAAATCATGCCAATTCTCATGACAGAATTCTCAAAAAGTATGTAAAACCATAGACGTTAATTCTCAAGTTTATCTATAGTTTCAATGTTAGAAGAAAGTGAAAGCTAAGACAGAATTATAAGCAATCCCCGTGACAATTAAAGAAGAGTGTTAATACAGATCTAGTTTTTAAAAGTGATAGTTTTAATATTGTTTTTATTTAAAACATTAAAGGAATGCAAGCTAAGCTTTTAATAACTAAGAAAACACCTTGGAGAAATGAAGAAAACCTAGAGTTCAAACTTAGCACATTTTGACATTTCAAATAGATTTTTCTGCAAAACAAAAACATAAAAACCAACAGAAACATATGACTAATGTAAAGTAAATGTAGAAACTGAAAATATCCCAAATTTTATCAACAAAGGAGTGAAAACAACAGTTTTAAATTGGGCTAAAGAAAAATGAGAGAACCGATGAACACCAGGAGAGCATCATGTGAGACAAAATATGTCAAAAAAATGAAAAATGAGAGATAAAGAGTACAATCACTGAAGGAAAATCAACAATAAAGGAATTTAACAGCAGACTTCAGCAGGAAAATATTCAGTCAATTTTAAGACATGAAAACTGAAATTACCCAGTCTGAGAAATTAAAAAAAAAAAAGTGAAACAAAAGTTAAGAAGTTAGAACACCATGAGCTATACCAATACATGCAATATGGGACATCTCATAAATATAGAAAAAGAAGAGCAAACAAACAAACAAACAAACAAAAACCTGAAAGCCAAAATGACTGAATATTTCCCAAACTTAACCAAAAATCTTAATCTAAAAGTTAAAGAAGGGCAAAATCTTCACCCAGAATATAGTCAAAGACAGCTATACCAAGAAATATCATAGTCAGTCAAGTGCTTAGACAAAGAAAATTGTAGAACTAGAAAGTGATAAGCAACTTGTTATGTTCAAGGGTGTCTTTATTAAGATTAACAGATGGTTGTTCAGTAGAAATCATGGAAGTCACAAGGTGGTAGGATACAAGAGTTTTAATAGAAAAAATGCTACCAAACCAGAAATCTATAACTGGTAAAATGATACTCGAGAAAAAAATGCCTAGATAAAGGAAAGCTAAAAGAATTTGTGACTAACCTACTCTAAAAGAGAAAATGCTATCACTATTACAACCCTGGCAAAGTTTTCTGTTACTGAACACTCAGTGTTTACACATATAATCTGAGATAATAATAGAAATTAAAAAGAATGGAAAATAACAAAAGCAGCACATTTTTATGTTATTTAAATTAAACTTTAGGTTTTGAAACAAATTAGTGATATTAAAAGTAGGCTATTTTAAATTTACAATAGTAATTGAAGTCCAAATATAACTAATTATAACATAAAAAATACAAAATTTTTCTAAATTAACCATATTAATCGGTTAATTGCTTAATATTATTGGTTATTAATTGGTTAATTAATGCCCTTAATTGGTGGAATTAAGGATAAAACAAAATAATAAAATATTGAAAACAAGTAAATCTCAGAGTAAGTAATGTTTCACTTGTAATAACTTTAAATATGAGCCTTGCATAAAAAGTCAAAGACTGGCACAAATGCACCCTTAGAGAAAAATTCATTTATATAATTTCCTTGAAAGTCTTTCTTTAGGTATAAAGACACAGAGGCCAAAACTAAAATGATACAAGATTCTAGTAAAAGTATGACAAGTGAATACAGAGTGTCTCTTCAACTATAAACAATAGGTGCAGTGTCAGAATCGGTATGATGCAATTATTTTGGAATTCCAGAGTCTATCTGAAGGTTTACAGCTTCCAAAAGTATACCTGTAGAGTAATCAATAATTAAATGTTATCAGTTTTAGAGCAGAGATAAACAGCGTCTATTTATTCTTTATTAACCACCGCTGTGGTATGCTGCCTTGCAAATACCTCTGGAGCAGCTTGCAAGAGCCATGGTAAACAGAAAGTACCCTGCCATTTAAATCTCGGAAGGACATGTGTACAGATTGCTACTTCTGGCTACAGAGGTTGTGATATAGGTGAATAGCCATTGTTTCATTCCCCAAACATTTTGCAGCCTTTTCCACCCCCTACTCAAGCAATATTCAGAATATTTAGAGAGCCAAATATTTTTCCTAACTTTTTTTTTCTTTTAAGAGCTCAGACATTTATGTACAAAAATATTCAAAACTAAACATATATAAATAAAAATTTATGATAAATAGAGATGTTAACCATATCTTCCTTAGATAGTGCAGACTCAAAGAAGACCCAAGAATTTCAGTAAGACTGATTTCCAGGACAGAAAGAGCCTATAGGATAAACAAACAAAACCCAAGCCAATCATAGGGAAAGAAAATCTGATTTTAAAATTAGAGCACTTTAATATTTAAATGCCCTTTTTCAGCATTAACAAAATCACTAAATATAAAGTGAGATCGAAAATTAGGGCTCATTCTAGGAAAAAAAAAATAACTAACAGAAACTTTTCCTACACAGCCCAAATGGGACGCTTACTAAAAAAATAATTTTTAAAATTAATGTTATTAGGAAGGTAATAGAATAAACCAAAAAGCACAGACAGTCATGAACAAAGAAATTATTTAAAAAGAGAGTAAAATTATTTTCAAAACTAAAAGAAATTCTAGATATGAAAAGTGAAACAACTGAAATAAAAATTTACTACAGATAGTTAAAAGCAGACTTGAGCAGATAGAACGTAATATCAGCGAACCTAAAGAAAGAGCATTTGAAATTATTAAGTAAGAAAGAGAAAGAAAAAATATAAAGAAATGTGAACAGAGTCTAAACCTGTGGGACACCATCAAACAGTCTTATTTACACAATTTGGAAGTTCAAAGAGAAGAGACAAAGAATCAGAGAGACCGTTTTTTTTGTTGTTGTTTTTTTTTTATTATTATACTTTAAGTTCTAGGGTACATGTGCATAACGTGCAGGTTTGTTACATATGTATACTTGTGCCATGTTATAGGCAATCTTATCAACCTCGTCAGCACCCAACTACGCATCATTTACATCAGCTATAATCCCCCAATGCAACTCCTCCCCCTCCCCTCCCACAATAGGCCCTGGTGTGTGATGTCCCCCCTTCCGGAGTCCAACTGATCTTTGTCTGTGTTCCCACCCCATGAGTGAGAACATGCAGTGTTTGGTTTTCTGTTCTTGTGGATAGTTTGCTAAGAATGATGGTTTCCCCAGCTGCATCCATGTCCCTACAAAGGACAAACTCATCCTTTTTATGGCTTAGTATCTCCATGGTGTATATGTGCCACATTTCTTAATCCAGTCTAATACCATGGACATTTGGGTTGATTCCAGCCTTGCTATTATTAGAATAGTGCCAAAATAAACACACGCGGTGCATGTGTCTTTATAGCAGCATGATTTATAATCCTTGGGTATATCCCCAGTAATGGGATGGCTGGGTCGCGTGGTACATCTAGTTCCATCCTGAGGGAATCGCCATACTGTTTTCTTCCCATAATGGTTGAACTAGTTTACAATCCCAAATTTCAACGTGTAAAGTGTTCCCGCCTTCTCCACATCCTCTCCAGCCTGTTGTTTCCTGACTTTTAATGATTGCCATTCTAACTGGTGTGAGATGGTGTCTCATTGTGGTTTGATTTGCATTTCCTGATGGCCAGTGATGATGAGCATTTTTTCATGTGTCTACAAGAATGTCTTTTGAGAAATGTCTGTTCATATCCTTTGCCCACTTTTTGATGGGGTAGTTTGTCTTTCTTAAATTTGTTTGAGTTCTGTAGGTTCTGGATATTAGCCTCTTGTCAGATGAGTAGATTGCAAAACTTTTCTCCTGGCCTAGAAGGCTCTGTTCACTCTGGATGGTGTTTCTTTTGCTGTGCAGAAGCTCTTAGTTTAATGAGATCCCACTGCCACTGGCTTTTGCTGCTGCTTTTGGGTGTGTTTGTAGGGGACATGAAGCTCGGCCCATGCCTCTATGTCCCTAGCTACCCCTAGGTTTTCCTCTAGGGCTTTAGGGTATTATTAGGTCTTAACATTTAAGTCTCTAATCCATCTTGAATTAATTTTCGTATAAGGGAGTGGGCAAGGAAAGGATCCAGTTTCAGCTTTCTACTGCTTCTACCTAGCACTATTTATTAAATAGGGAACTCTTTCCTCATTTCTGTTTTTTCTCTAGTTCTGCCCAAAGATCAGATGGCTGTGTGTATTGTGTGGTATTGCCTCTATACCTGGTTCTGTTCCATTGGTCTATATCTCTGTTTTTGGTACCCAGTACCATGCTGTTTTGGTTAAATGTAGCCTTTGTAGTATAGTTTGGAAGTCAGGTAGCGTGGATGCCTCCAGCTTTGTTCCTTTGACTTAGGATTGTCTTGGAGTGATACGGGCTCTTTTTGGTTCCATATGAACTCTGTGCTATGTTTTAATTATGAAGAAACTCATTGGTAGCTTGATGGGATGGCATTGAATCTAAATTACCTTGGGCAGTATGGCCATTTTCACGATATTGGATTCTTCCTATCCTGAGCATGGTATGTTCTTCCCATTTGTTTCTGTCCTCTTTTTATTTCGCCATGGAGCAGTGGTTGCAGCCAGTTCTCTTGAAGGAGTGTCCTTAACCTCAGTTGGATTCCTAGGTATTTGATTCTTTAAAGCAATTTGTGAATGGAAGTTCATTCCTGATTTGGCCTCTCTATTTGTCTGTTACTGGTGTATAAGAATGCTTGTGATTTTTGCACATTAATTTTGTATCCTGAGACTTTGTTGCTGCCATCAGCTTCAGGGAGATTTTTGGGCTGAGACGATGGGGTTTTCTAAATATACAACTGCGTCATCTGCAAAGAGGGACAATTTTATTCTCTCATTGAATATCCTTGATTTCTTTCTTGCCTGGATTTCACCTTAAGCCAGAACTTCCACCAAGTGTTGAATAGGAGTGTGAAAGAGGGCATCCCTGTCTTGTGGCCAGTTTCTTCTTGTTTCTCTCAGGCCTTGGCTCAAAGACTGCATACTGTAGATGTGGTGTTATTTCTGAGGGCTCTGTTCTGTTCCATTGGTCTATATCTCTGTTTTGGTACCAGTACCATGCTGTTTTTGGTTACTGTAGCCTTGTAGTATAGTTTGAAGTCAGGTAGCATGGTACCTCAATATTTCCCTGCAAAGATAGAATGGGCCGCTTCTGGAGGATCCATTTTTTCAGACTGCTGTATGGTTACAAACGAAAGACAGAAAATCTCACTTGTCAGTGCCCTGCCAGTGGAAAGTTCTTAATATCCTTCAGCAAACTTTTCACTTTACAAAGAGTATAACTACTCAACTGATCCAGAGAATGTTCTCGGGTAGAAATCTACTGAAGATATTTAAACAGTTTGGTAATGTATGTGACATATGCCTTAAAAATAATCCCCTCAACAGATAGCTTCTCTTCCCTTAAGCTCAAAAAAAATGGAAAGAAACCTAGGGGAAAGTTGGCAGATAGACTTTACCCATATCCCCAAAATAAAGAAAACACAGTATCTGCTGATATTGGTAGACAGTATCCCTAACTGTATGGAGGCATTTTTATGTAGAACAGAAAAATCCTCTGAGGTAGTAAGAGAAATATTTTAAAAAATAATTCTTTGCTTCAGCCTCCCTCAGTGCCTCCAAAATAACAATGACTCCTCATTTAAAGCAAACATTACTCAGGGAGTTTCAAGAGCTCCGGGCATACAATATAATCTTCATCGTGCCTAGAGACCACAGTTTTCAGAAAAGGTCAAGAAAATAAATTACATCATCAAGAGATTCCTCAGGAAGCTTCCTCAAGAAAATCAGCTCTTTTCCATTGCTCTTTTTCATGGCCTCAGTGTGTGTGAACTGCATCCTTACAAAGCTGACTTTGAGCTACTTTAAAATTATGTGTGTATGGCCTTTTAAGAAAAGGCCTTTTCTTAACATTGATATTTTTAGTAGGTGAGGGACTTCTGAATTTTTTAAACATACAACTTCTTGGACCCACTTTCAAGAGGCATTAAAACATCATCAGAAGTCCAACCCCAAAAATCCAAATCCCCCTCTCTTCAACCCGGAAAACTTGGTACTGGGGTAGGCACCTCCTCTTTCTCTCATCTCTCTAATACCTTTAATACCTTTCATACCTTTCTTCTCCTTCCTCCCTCAGCTGTGAAGATGGTGGACATTGACTCATATTTATTGCACTCAAGTGAAAGCCTGAAAACCAGTGAAAGCAGCTGCTGACAGTCTGGAAGTATTATAATGAAAAACATCAGATAAAAATTATCTAATACACCATACTTACAGGAAGTGTATTTCTTACTTTATCTCTTGCAGTGGGATTATACACTGAGGCACCTTCTGAGTGAAATATCGAACAGAGAGTCTCCATTACCATAAGATTTTACTTAGTTATTATCGTTATAGCAAAAATGATAGTGACAAATAAAAGATAAACATGAAGATTTTGATACTATTAAGTTTACTAACATTCACTGTTAGATGTAGCACTGTCACACACTCTAGGGTCCCTACAATATTACAAGAAGACAAACTGCTAGGTTTGCCTTGAAAATTTTTCTCAGATTTAAAACAGACTCTTTAATTATATGAACTCAATATATTAGTGTTCTGTCTGTTAGTGTTAATTTCACCTTTAACCATTAAGCACTTGATAGATACGAAGAGAACTTGTATGGAATCACTTTTAACTCCATCCAGAAAGACACATTTCTCCAGTGTAAGACTCAAACCCTTAGGCTAGGTGAGGTTGATAGAATAATAGCAAATGCCTTTCTGTGCTTTGGAGGCAAAAGGAACCATACTTGGAGAATCTCATAATGGCAACGCCATTCTTGTAATATCTGAGAGTATGGAGATCTGGAGAGTAAATAAAGCACAGGTGACATCAAATCTTGGGAACAACTATGAAGAAACGTTAACAATCTAACCAGACCTTTCCATTGGTATTTCTAGAAGAAATCACTACCCATAGGCAGAAATGCTGCCTCTTTCCAACATTATTATCAGGTAATAAATAACACCTGTTTGCAACCAAACGTGTCCACACATGGAATTCTGAACCCCTGTGTAATATTTTATAATGCTGGCATGCTACATGTATGCAGGAGAATTGGAAACATCTAGATTAACAGCCCCTGTAATGAGGGTTACCAAAGATACTGGGCAGAACATGCTGTGTCTCTGATTTTCTGAAATTCCACCTGCCAAAAAGATTCTTCCAAACTAACATGCAGAATTCCAAATGACACTGAATAACTGTACGGAGTATGGACATTACACCTCCTATTAGACATAGGAAGGCACCATTACAAGGTATAAACTAAATCAAACAGGAACCCTCACAAATGACAACTTAGAATCATCGGTTTAGGAAATGGGGCTTTACTTTCTCTGTGGCCCCTGGCTACATTTAATCCTCCCTAGGCACTAAATGGGAACAGATAGTATAATAAGAGTGGTCCCAGCATGTTATTTTTATATTTTGCCAAAATGACACCATCATCTGGTGACATTTTCAGTCAAGACTCTTCTTTGGAGTACATTCTCTTGCACACACAAAAATAAATCAGTTGTCTCTGTGCCATCACATGGAGTTTTGAGGGACAGAACTGAAGAAAACATGCACATTATAATCCTATACTGTAAAATTAAAATTGAAACATGCAAGATCAGGAGGCCTATTTTGATTTCTCTGTATTACTTTTCTTGAAGGATTAGTGGTTAGTATTTTCATCATGATGCAACAAGGGTGGAAGGCAACTATAGAAGCCACAGAAGCCCAATTGCCAATCATAAATTCCCTGGACTCAGTGATAATGCAGAATGATTAAACTCTGGATGTCTTTTTGGCCTAAGTAGAGCATGCCTATGCAGTATTCAATGAGACATGCTGCTTCCCTTTCTTTTTGTCCTTTTAGAATTTGTATGTTTTTACATTTTAAATCTCAGGACTATGTTGCTGAAAACTTTATGTAAGTCAGGAAATAGATAAGCCACAGCCAAGAAGAAATATCTGCAAAATACAGATCTAAGTGAGAACTTTCACTCAAAATATACAAACAAATCTTGAAGTTCAACAATAAAATAAACTACTCAATTAAAAGAGTAAAGTATAGAGCAGTATAGAGGTGGTCTCTGGAAAATGCTCTTCTGATTCCACGCCCAAAAGAGACTGTGTGGAAGAATCAGATCATTTGGGGATTGGAACATAGTCTTTTGTGTTGTTGAGGAGTCTTTGGGTGAGAGATCATACCGGAGATCCCAGAGAGGTGTCAGCAAAAGATGGCCGTGCTCATGACCTCACTTTCTCCCTTCATCCTGGGACTTGCAGGGCTATCTGGGAAAGGCAGGAACCATGACAAAGGCAAGTCCACGGTGGAGCAGTGTTCTCACATCTTAGACTGGCATCTCACTAGTGCAGATGAGGTTGAGACAGTGTCTCAGAGGCTGTCTGTGGTGATGGCAAACCTGAAAAGGGTGTCCAATAGTGCTGTTGAGGGTCACTGTGGATTCCCTATGAAAGCGAAGAAAAATCAAAGTTCACTTGAGCGAACAAGATGCCTTGTGTTTGAGACCAAGAAATGTTCAAAGATTCCTGTCTTTGAACTTTGCAAACAACCGCCTGCAAAGTGCAAACAACCTCAACCCTACAACGAGAGAAACACCCCTAATCTGGTGCACAGCCAGCTTACCCAAAATAGCTTTTGCTCTCTGAAATCCGCGTCAACTACATAATTTGTAGCTAGAAACAGTCTTATCCTGCAACATCCCAATGAAAGAGCCCCTTCACCATAAGAAGCCTGTGCAGATGAAATGAAAGAGAGGCTAGTTTACCAGGAAAAAGCCAGACACAGATGCTTGCTTCTCATAATAAAGTAACCATCCAACCCTCTAGTAGAAGTGGGAGAATGAGAGTATCCTTGCTGGCAGCTGCAATGAGACTTGACAATATTAAAAATATCAAAGCTGCCCAGTCATTAAAACGTGACAGTGTTTGGAAGGAAACATTTATGCAATGGATTTCCATGAGGGTCGTTCTCCGTGAACTGGGAAGAGTTTAGTGTGCAAGTCCTTGAATCAGACACAGGGAACCCTAGGCTGACCAGGAATATGGAAGTCAGGAAAAAAAGAGGCAAGTGTGGAGGCCACATCATACCTAGCATCAATCCATTCCAATCCCATTTGGTTCCAGGTATCAAAGCCATCAAATTTGGAGTTTACCAGGTTGGCCCCAGTTTGCTCTTCAAATGTTCCTTGCACGTTGGAGTACTCTCACATGAACACTAGGCCATGGTGTGGTCTGCTTGTGCAGTTAAGGGAAAGTGAGGATGGAGTTGGAAGCACCTTATTTGTTATCTGTCTTCATTTTTATGTAGGTGAAGTTGGGGGACCCCATCCAGCCCTCACAAGATTATATCCTCACCCCTATCTGATCTTATTACTGCTCACACTCTATGTCCCAGAATGGAATCCCAAGACAAAGGAGGATTGCCCTCTCATGTTTTGAAACACCTGCTCAGCTGGGAACCGAATTTGATGTAAATTCAAGGGGTACTGTGGACAGGACTGTTAGTATTTTTCTTCTGGGGTTGGCCACAGGAAAATGAAACACTGGGAAATGACTGTTTTTTTGGTGTGGTGTGCTACTCTTCTTTCTAGAAGGGTTGCTTTTTCTCAGTGGGAGATGATTTGGATGCTGACAGGTCTTAGCCAGCTTCCCACTTCACAGCAGATTAATAATTCACAGAAAAATAAAGAACCTGCAGCCCCACAGCCAAAGCCACCAAAAGGTTGGGAAATTCAAATAAAATAAAATAAAATAAATAAAATGAAAATAAAATAAAAGGGTTGAAGTGTGTTAGCCACATTCCTTTAAGTCTACTCTACTTACAGGCACAACCCCCTCTTTCCCCCACCCCCCCCAAACACATACAATGCCACCCACACACACAAGTTTCAAAAAGATTCCCCACTACAAAGTCTAGGCAGACCTGAGGAATCTTGCAGATACTTTTGGATCCTTAGGAATTTCGCAATTCCCGGGGCTGTTCTTGACATTTCTTCAGGCTGGCTCATGTCTGCTCTGTCCTAGGATCATGGGACTAACGCGTGGATGCCACAGATAAGACAGGCAAGAATCCACCACTGACGAACCTCCATGGAGGACACCTTCTCTGTCAAGATGCAGGGACTTGTCTCTACGCAACACTGACATTCATTTCAAACCTAGCCAGAACTCACCATAAGGCCTCATGCTCTCAGACAAGCGCATGCACATTCATTAGGCAGGTCCGGCAGCCGGACTGTCAGAGCTGTCAGCCTGCTAAGGAGAAAAATGGTACAGGCAGAGGCAGCATGTTATCAGGAAACTTTTCTAACATATAGAAAAGTTGAAACAATTCTAGCCAACACTTATATACCACCTAGATTGCACTCTTACGTTTGTATTATACTTGCTTCATCATTTTTATCTGTACATCCATTCATCTATTATGCTTTCTTTGGGTATTTCAAAGTAAATTGAAGACATCTGTGCTTTCCCCTAAGTATAATCTTTACTTTTAAACCAGAAGTCTGCTGTCTTATGCACCTGACCATCCTTCTATCATGATGCTCCCTGAGCCATAAAACCAGCAAGTTTTTATTAGTGATTTTCAAAAAGAAAGGGAGTGCATGAATAGGGTGTTGGTCAAAGAGATCACATACTTCACAAGGTAATAAAATATCACAAAGCAAATGGAGGTGGGGTGAGATCACAGGACAACAGGATGGGGCAAAATTAAAATTTCTAATGAAGTTTCAGGCATGCATTGTCATTGATAACATCTTATCAGGAGACAGGGTTTGAGAGCAGACAACCTGTCTGACCAAAATTTATTAGTTGGGAATTTCCTGCCCTAGTAAGCCTGGGAGTGCTAAAGGAGACCCAGGCTTATTTCATCCCTTTGGCTTTGACCATAAAAGGTGGTCACCCCCACAGGGGCCATTCAGAGGCCTACCGTCAGGGGCACATTCTCTTTCTCAGGGATGTTCCTTGCTGAGAAAAAGAATTTAGTGATATTTCTCCTATTTGCCTTTGAAAGAAGAGAAATATGGCTCTGCTCCTTCCAGCTCACTGGCAACCAGAAGTCGTATCTCTCTTGTTCCCTGAACATTGCTGTTATCCTGTTCTTTTTTCAAGATGCCCAGATTTCATATTGTTCAAACACACATACTCTACAAACAATTTGTGCAGTTAACGCAATCATCACAGGGTCCTGAGGCAACATTCATCCTCCTCAGCTTATGAAGATGACAGGATTAACAGATTAAAGTAAAGACAGGCATAGGAAGTCCCAAGGGTATTGATTGGGAAAATGATAAGTGTCCATGAAATCATCAACAATTTATTTTGAGAGGTTACAGTAAAGACAGGTGTAAGAAATTATAAAAGTATTAATTTGGGGAACAAATAAATTTCCATGAAATCTTCACAACTTATGTTCTTCTGCCATGGCTTCAGCTGGTCCCTCTATTCGGGGTCTCTGACTTCCAGCAACACTGCAGCAATTAGTAGGTTGTCTCAAGATCCAGGAATGAGATGGTACAAGTGATGGAACAAGGCCCCTGTAGGGACTGGGGCCAAGAGTGCAGAGGAGCCAAATAGAAAGAAGAATGGGCCTTGAAAAGGATACACAGATTTGCTTCCTCTGAGACTGGTGGAAAGGCAAGAATTGCAGAGGTGAACAACTTGGGATAATGAGAAACACACCCTAAAAATGCTCCATCTACTCAGGCAATTTAGAGGGATAGGTCGTGAGTTGTAGGAGAAGCTTGGAGGTGCAGACTAGCTTGTGTGGGTAAGGGAAGAACAGCTCCTCAAAGCAGAGAGGACTGATCACCTGTACTGAAGGCCCAGCTGTGGTTGGGCTAGCCTGGAATTGAGAGGAACCAAACCATATACTTGTAGGTGAGTTTCCTCTTCTAGCTCTATGGAAGAATTGTGTCTCTCTCTTCTGCCCCTTTGAGTAAGAGTGGAAAGAAGGAGATGCTTCAGAAATGGAGCTTCGCAGAACGTAATTTATTTTACTTGAGAAAGGCAGCCTAGTTAATTGAAGATTCTGGGGCTCTCTTGGGTAGTGAAGAGAAGCAGAGGAGAGGGCAGTTGGCTGCTAACCTGGTGGAAAAAGAGGGTTGAGTGGCAGTCTCAGTGATCAAGGACCAGATCTGGAGAGACTTGCAGCTGGAAGAATAAGGATAGCCCAACAGCACAGAATTGCAGAACGAGGTTTCAGGTGGGGACTGGAAATCAAAGACAGTGTGCTGCCACTGGAGGCAGCCATGGAAATGAGCAAGAGTGAAGATCCCTGGGGTAAAGGAGTTACCAGGGCCACAAGGGTCATCCATGTGGCCGTTTGATTTCTGCAGCAGGAAAGTAATCGGACAGGAGAAGAAGAGGATGAGGAGTTGCAGGGAGTCCCAAGTTGGCAAGTGGGATTAGATATACTCCTTTAAGAAATTTTACTCCTTTTCCAAGGGTGTGTCTCAGACCAGACTGGATTTACAGCAATATTTCCAGCATACATAGAGAATGGTTGCTTCCAGATATTAACAGTAGGAAGGCATCCCCCTAATGTCCACTCTTGCTTAGGGCTTCTCATTGAGACTTAAATATATAATGGAGGGACACCCCTCTAAAATTCTGTATAGTGCTTCTGAGAAATGGGCTTGCTCCAGCTATAAAAATGAGTGTTGGAAGCACATATCTTCGAGATGATTGGATTGTTTTCAGATTAATAAATTTGTCTTCAAGATAGTTGACTGACTAGATTCCTATTTATTTAACTGTGAGTATCTGAAGATTTTGAGGAAGATTGACAGCTTCATAAAAAGCACCATGCCTGTATTCCCTCACCTGGAATATCAATCCCCTTCTCTCTCTGAAAAAAGCATAATGCCATTCAAGACCCAGTTTGGATGTCACCCCTGTGGGGCCTTCCCTGGCTCCCAATGAGTGACTCATTTAGACCTCATGCCTGCATGCAGTCTTTATTCACCTCAGTTTTGAAATCATCATGTCTTACTGTGATTCTTTCTTCCTGTCTAAATTGTAAGGTCTTTAGAGATGAGGGCTATATCTGTCTACATTTTTATATGCAGTTCCCAGTATGCTGCTTGATGTGTGATAGGTAGTCAGTAAATTCTTGCTCTGTGAAGTCACAAATGGAAGGATGGCCCATTAATTTAGGGGTTTATATGAACTTGCTAACTCTGAGTCAGAATGACTCATGAACTGAAACATTCAGACAGCACCACCAATAAAAAACATGGGCATTTTATTCTTTTGGAGTTTTACTGCTGAATGCACATTTTGTTTAATTTTTCTTCCCAAATAACTTACCAAATTTTAGTTAAGGGGGGCCAGGCATAGTGGCTCATGCTTGTGGTCCCAGTAGTTTGAGAAGCCAAGGTGGGCATATTATTTGAACTCAGAGGTTCAAAACCAGCCTGGGTCACATGGCAAAACCCCATCTGTACAAAAAATTAGCTGAACTTGGTGGCATGTGCCTGTATTCCCAGCTACCCAGAACCTAAGGTAGAAGGATTCCTTGACCTCAGGAGGCAGAGGTTGCAGTTAGCCAAAATGACACCCACTGCACTCCAGCCTGGACAACAGAGCAGGACCCTGTCTCAAAAATAAATAAATATATATTTATTTATTTTTATATTTTATATTTTTATTTATAATTTTATATACATATGGATAAGGGACTGAGAGATGTTAAAGCACTAAGTAGTATAAATTCCAGAAGGCATGTTAGGAATATATGGAAATGTAGTTTAACAGGATGTGGGGAGTAAATATTATGAAGCTAGAATAGCTAGTTGAATAAGTTTGAAATCTTGCTTTCAAACAAGGAAGGAGTATATTCATCTAAACCTGTTGTGTTTTCGTTAACCTGCTTGCTAAAAATTAATGCTTTTCTAAACAGGTGGATACAAGATAAATTTATGTTCAAAGACAACTTTTACTAAAAGATACATAATTACTAAGAGGAAGAGAAGTAGAGTTGAAGAAGAGAGCTTAAGCTTTTGAATTGTAAGTATTGCATGCTCATTTTGGATATTCAGAATGATGAAATTAAAAAGAATTACTAAACATATGTGTAAATGTTCTAATGTTTATTGCCAAGTAGAGTTATTGTTTATAAATGTGATATCACCTAGCATTAAAATGTACAAGTTAAGAGGAAAAAGCACTAAGGCTTTGCTTTTTAAATATTAAACATTAAGATGAAAAGCAGAGTGAGAAGCTATCCTCACACTAGTGTAAGACCAGACAGATAATTTGGAGAAGGTGTTAATATAGGAAGAGATCATACTTTTGCAGTTAACTTCAGTCCTTGAGGTCTGATAGTTTCATATGTTTATGTATAGTAATTAAATTCCAAATAACCAGGCCTGCAACTTTTGCCATCTTTGTGCTCAGAAACTGAAAGTGTTGTTCTGTGACTTGGCTTGTACTGGGTGAAATTATTTCTCATGAGTTATTCACTTTTTCTAAGTGTTCACAAATGTTTCATTCTTCACATCTTACCTGGGATTGACAGCAAGTTCACCTGAGTGTCATTTGTGCAAGAAGCCTTCTTTTCCATCAGAGAAGTGCTGTTAATTGGCACCCATAGATACTTTAAGAATCTTAGCTCATTGAAGAACTTGTCTCCATCTTCTTTAATATTTTCTCACTTCTATACATTTGATTTATTTGATTTCAACTTTCTGCCTGCCTTAGCCTCTTTTTGGCAAGAATGAAAAGGTAAATTGATTGAGAGAGAATAAAAGGCAACAACATTTGAGTAGAGAGAATTCATCACTTCTTTACCTCCATTTTCTCTACTCCTGCCTCCTCCCTCTCAGCATATAAGCTAAACAAATGTAGTTTACCTCCCCATTGCTTTCCAAATTACCAGAAGAGGAAGCTAATACCTAGAGCCTTTAACTCTTCTTAGCCTAGTCAGTGTTTTGAAGTACTTCTCAGAATAAGTGCATCTCAGCACCTGTGAACCCACCTTTCTGGCTTTGAAATTGCTATTATGGTTGATTTGAAGTCTCACTGTGGTCACTGTAAAGACCATTCTATTTTTAAGTATTTGGAATAGTTAAGAATAATTGTGGTTAAGAATAAGTTATGGTTGAAGTCTCATTATGAAGACCATTCTAAGTATTTAGAAGTCCTGATTGATACATCTATCTTTTTCTCTTTCTTTTGGGGCTCTTTCAGTATTCAATCAATAGTTTTGTTTTTCGTGGTTTTCTTGTGTTATTTTGTTTTGATTTCATTTGGTTTTGGTATCGGTTTAAGAAACAGTGTCTTCCTATGCTGTCCAGGCTGCCCTTAAACTCTTGGACTCAAGTGATCCTCCTACCTCAGCCTTCTGAAAACCTCTGATTATAGGTGCAGGCCACCACACTTGGCTAAAGTTGATACATTATTAACCAACAAAAGCAATTATTGTAACATAAACATCTATGGACTAATTAATTAAACCCCACAGTTAGAAACAGCATTATAGAAGATTCGGGTGCATAAGTATCCTCCCTCCCTCCCTCCTTCCTTCCTTCCTTCCTTCCTTCCTTTGAGGTGCCTTTTCAAACTTGTCGCCCAGGCTGGAGTGTAATGGTACAATCTTGGCTCACTGCAGCCTCTGCCTCCTGGGTTCAGATGATTCTCCTGCCTCAGCCTCCTGAGTAGCTAGGATTACAGGCATGCACCACTACACTCAGTGACTTTTGTATTTTTAGTAGAGACAGGGTTTCACCGTGTTGTCCAGGCTGCTCTGAAACTCCTGACCTCAGGTGATCCACCCACCTCGGCCTCCAAAAGTGCTGGGATTACAGGCATGAGCCAGTGTGTCCAGCCCATAAGTATATTTTTGTTACTTTGTAACTAATAGTATCATTCTTTCATCCCAGAATTGTTTTTGGCAATTTATCACCTGTAACTATTGTTTAAGTGTTAATTATCTTCCTTGAGAAACCACTTCCCTCTTGAGACTCTCCCACTTCCCTTAATCAGAGACTCTCCCACTCTTCTCATTCAGATGCCACAGCCCCCTGGTTCTACTAGTTTTAACACACTGTAACCAGGTCAATTCATAAAATACACTGAGGAATTCTGGCTCTTTTTTTCTATTTCCTAGCAGTAATGGTCATGTAGCAGTTTTAGTCTGTTAAACTAAAATTATGTCACATGATGTTTTTCCTAAATTTGTTAACTCAGCTATTATAGTTCATTTACTTTACTGATTGACTGGTTGATAGATTAATTGATTGATTGATTGCTAATTTCTGGACCCAGAAGTTCCAGAAAACATAACAGCATGACTGAGGACTTAAAAGATGGGAGCAGAATGCAAAATCTCTTGAGCTATTTTTTACTATGAATTTTTGTATCAGTGAGTAATATCTCAGTTCTAAGACATTATGCTCATGTGGAAATTTTCAGGAGGTGTGAAAGCATCTGACACATAAAATGTTCTCGTTAATCTTTGTCATAAATATGCCATGAGGAAAGGACTCAACTCACATGCTCTTGGCATTAATGGCCTACTTTTATTGCCCTCTTCATAATTTGCTATCAATATTCCATTACATAGTACTTGCAAACATTTGTTGAGGTTATTTTTCAAACAAATTCTATGTTTTTTATGGAAGAATTTTTAAAAATCAATTCTGAAGTGATGTATTTTACCCACATTTTCTGCGTCAGTTTCTATACTAAAATAGTGAATATGGAAGTTTCTGTAGTTACTGAATTTTTAGGAATAAATGAATTAAAGTATGTGTGTTAATTTTATAATGTTGTGAGGCTAGTGAACTATTTGATATCATTGTTACAGCTTCCAAGGTTTTTGTGGTTTCTTTTTTTTTTTGGTGTTTCTGGGGTTTTTTTGGCAATTTTTGGATTTTGGAACCTTTTGTCCCCAGTGAGTGTTTTTTTTTTTTTTTTTTTTTTTTTTTTTTTGGTCATTTTGGAACCAAAAGGGCAGCTTGTAACAGCTTGGAAAGAAAAGCAAAAATTTGAAAATGTGCCTTTGGTTATTGCTAATTCAGATATAATGCTCTTGGAATTTAGTTCCCAGGACTGTGCTTAGTCCCTGGGCACAAAGTTCTTAAGTTGGTTTGGGGTGGGCAGATAGGACAAGTGGATGGGAAATGACTGTCTAATTATCATTTGTGATTGAATCTGTTGCGTGCTCTGTAAATTGAATTTTCTTCTGTGTTCTTTGGGTCAGCTGAGAGCAACTGAAAAGTGATGCTTTCAGAAACCTCATGACAACACGACCCTCCAATTTATGTGAGTAAGCTTTATAGCATCAAGGTGAGGAGTTACTGGACATTTTATGTTATGAAGTTATTCCCATTGATTTAGTACTGAGGGACTTTGAAGTCTACAGAATGTCATGTTCAGTGCCCCAGGTGCACCTCTGCCATAGATTAGCTGCATTGATAATGGTCTTTCCAGAAAGATAACTGAGGAACTCATATTTAATCATTCTGATTCTCAGGTATCAACTTGAACTAAAGGAGGACCACATCATTGGAACTAATCGAATGATCGAAGATGAAAGAAAGAATAAAGGTAATGTTTGTGTTTAGGTGGGGAAAGAAGCTGTATTTTTCAGTTCTGATAAAGTTTATTAGCTTCCCAAGTTGGGTCTGTCCCTGTCCTGTATTTTAAAAAATACAGCTTACATTTCATTATCCCTGCAAAATTATACAATTTTGTAATTTTAATTATATAACTTTAAAGAAACATCATTGTCTTCACTGTCTTTTGAGAAACTTTAATGTTTAATATTATTTGCATTCAGAAAGGCCCATGATTTATCCTGGATACTCTACTAAACTTGATTTCAAGGTATTTTGATAAATGTGTAATTATCCAGAAGTTGACAGCAACTTATTGCCTCTGGTACATATTATTCCTAACCATGAGATACTTTATTTTTCACTTATGGAAAATTTTAAGTTCTCTGTCCCATGTGGCATAGTTTCTTATTTCATTGCCTTCTAATGTATGTTTTCTTTTTAATATTTTACTTGATGTTTAGTATCCTGAATTCTTGTATATATTGGCCTGAGACTACAAGATGAGTAATTTTTCAATCTTCTGATATTTTACATGTCAGTGTATCTCTAGGAAATTATCTATAATGAGAAGTGAAATGTTGGTAGAAATTTCAAATAGATTATTAGGAGTGAACCAAGGATGGGTACTTGATGTTGACCAGACACCCAATGTGTGGTTTCTCCTTTTACTACTATCTTGTGGAGACTAACTCTTCTTTTATGGATTAGTACCATCATCTAGGTAACAAATTATACTTTGATGATATATTTACAGAGACTCATGACAGATGAAATGAAAATGACAAAATAATAATTTTAATACAGTAACAATATTGACTGTTACAATGTAATAACAGACCTTTGTCTTCAAGCAAGTTAAGAGTTATGGGTATTAGGGCCTTATGCTCTGAGTAGATGGCGTAACTCTCCTTAGCATGTGTAGCAGGTGGAATTTCACAACATACATGACAGTTACAGCATCACATCACCTGTTGGGTAACAGGGTTTATTTCTTACTTGCCCATGATAGTTTTTACCCCTACATATGCTATTTCATGTTATAAAATAATGATCATTAGGTGTGATATACTGGCCATAAATATTAAATAGTTTTTATATTCGCTAGAAAAACATTATGGTGTTTAATGGGCACTTTCTTTCAGGAAAAGCTGTTTGTTTGCAAGTGGATCTCCTAGCTATTAATGCAAAAAAAGGGGAACTCAATCAATCTGTAAATCGTACAAAAGAACTTAAGGTAATTGGTAAGCACATTGTTTTTTGGAACAGATTTTAAGCAATATACGAAATTTTAGTCATACATAATTTATTGCAAGTCATCCTCTTGAGGTGTTTGGATTGCCATTCATATGACTAAGAAGGTGATAGTTGAAGTTAATTCAATAGTTCTGAATTTCAATCAATATCACATAGGAAAGCATAGATAGTACTTTGAGTCCTAGGTTCCTGCTTGAATCCTCTGTGTGTCTAATTTCTTGTGTGCCTTTGAGTAAAAGTGCTGAGAATTTCTCTCTCCTCTGATCCTCCATTGCCAAGGAGTGCTAACAATGTGGCCCTGCTACTATCCCAGAGAACTTTACCATTATTTGTGGATAACCTGAATAAGTCACCTTTTACTAAAAATTTCTTAGATGACCTTGACTGTGGAAGCCATACGCCTTCTGCCTGGATCCCAACTGCTGCTAACAGATGCACAGATCATATTGGATCTTGGGGATGTTGTCAACAGGTACGGCAGGTAGAGAGTTCCCTCTATGCATGGTAGAGAAGAGAAACACCTTTCTCCAAACACTTCCTCCACCAGTGAGACCCATCCATGTACACGACCTGAAGGGGCCCTGAGGTCGAGATTTCTAGGGTCCCACAGTGGGTTTTCACAGAGAGCCTTTTTCCCAACATCATGCCAGCTTGGCCTGTACCACTTTCCTCTGCTTGCCTTCTTCAGGAATGTGTATACACTAGTCTCAGGTCACCAGGCCTGATTTTGAGCTCTGGCTAGCTTCACAATTAATGTCACAGCTTAGCAGAGGAGACCTCCGTGGAGGTGCTTAGGTGGTGGATTCTCACCTGTCTTCTATGTGGCTTCCAAGGGATATTCCCATTATCCGAGGACAGGACAGAAGTGAGCCAGCCTGAAGAAATGTCAAGCACAGCCCCAGGAATAAGCCATGAAATCTATAAGCATCCAAAAATCTCTGCAGAATTCTTCAGGTCTGCCTAGACGATGTAGGGGTGAGTCTTTTTGAATCTTGTCCCACTGTGATTTGTAGGTACAGTCCACCTGTGTTTTCTGGGGTTGCTGTATCCAAGTTGTGGCTTCCTGCAGAACCATGCTGGGAGTGTTGCGAGTGTCAGATGCCTGCATGTGTGTGTGGCATTGTGTGTTTGTGTGTGTGCATGTGTGTGCCTGTAAGTGGAGTTGGCTTAAAGGAATGTGGATAACTCACTTCAGTGCTTTTTTTTTTTTCTTTGAGTCTCCCAACCTTTTAGTGGCCTGTGTGTGGCTCTGCATGGGCTGTGGGGCTGAATGTTATTTGTTTTTCTGTGGATCATTAATCTGCAGTGAATTAGGAGGACTGCCAAGATGCACTAATGGACAAATAATCTCCATCTAAAACAAACAGACAAACAAACAAAACAAACAAACAAACAAACAAACAGGCCACTCTTCTAGAAAGAAGAAGAGCACACCACACCAAAAAACAAAACAAAACAAACAAAAAAAAACCCAGACATTTCCCAAGGTTTCATTGTCCTGCGGCCAACCCAGGCTGAGGCATTAGCAGTCCTGTCTGCGGAGCCCCTTGAATTTACCTCGAATTAAGTTTCCAGCTGAGCAGGTGTTTCAAGTTGTGAGGGGGCAATCATCATCTTGGGATTTTATTCTGGGAAATAGAGTGTGAGCAGAAATAAGGTAAGACAGGGGTGAAGATACAACCTGGTGAGGGGTGGATTGGGTCCTGCAACTTCACGTGTGAAAAAAAAAAAAAAAGAAAAAAAAAGAAATGAAGACAGATGAAACAGAAGGTGCTTCCAGCTCCATCCCCACATTCCCTTAATTACACAAGCAGTCCACATCTTGGCTCAGTGTTTGGGTGTGAGTACTACAACGTGCAAGCAACATTTGGAATCAAATTGAGGCCATCCTGGCAAATTCCCCATTTGAGGACTTTCGTACCTGGAGACAAATGGGAATGTAATGTGTTGATGCTACCAGGGATGTTGCCTCCAGACTTGCCTCTTCTTTTCTTTACTTCCATGTTCCTCATTGGCCTGGTTTCCTATGTCTGGCTCAATGACTTCCACACTTAACATTTCCCACTTCACAGACAACATGCCTGATGGGAATCCATTGTGTGAGTGCTTTCTTCTTAACACTCTCATGTTTTAATGACTGGGCTGGTTTGACACTTTTAAAACCATAAATTCTTGCTACGGACACAAAGAAGGAAACTCTAGCTTTCTCACTTCTATTGGATGGCTGCATAATTCCTGTAGGATGAGAAGCAGGCAGCCATGTCTGGCTTTTGCCTGGCAATCTAGCCCCTGTTTTATTTTGTCTACATGGCCTTCTCATTGTGGAGGGGTTCTTCCTTTGGGACTGGATGGGACTGCCTCTCATCATAGATTATTCAGCTGACAGGGACTGCAGAGAGCAAAAGGGATTTTGGGTAGGCTGGTTGCACTCCAGGTTCTGGGTCGTTCTCTGTGGTTGCTGAGGTTGTTTTTACTTTGCAGGAGGCTATTGGTCCTCTGATAGGAATCATGGAACATTGCTTGGACTACAGTATAAGGCAGCTCATTCTCTCAGGCAAGCTTTGATTTCTCTTTGCTTTCATAGGAAATCCTCGGTGCCACTCAACAGCACTCCTGGACACTCTTTTCAAATTTGCCATCACCACAGATGGCCTCTAAGACACTGTCTCAACTTCATTTGCACTTGTCAGATGCCACTCCAAGGTTTGAGAACACTGCTCCACCTTGGACTTGACTTTGTCATGATTCCTGCCTTTCTCAGAGAGCCCCTGTGAGATCCAGGATGAAGGGAGGCAGTGAGGTCAAGAGCCTGGCCATACTTTGATGACACCAGCCTCTGGAGTTTCAGGTATGATTCTATCACCCAAAGAACCCTCAGCAACACAACAGACTATATTCCAATTCCCATGGACTGGATTTTTGCATGTAACCTCTTTCAAGAATGGAGTCAGAAAAGTAGTTATCAGCGACAACCTTACAGTCATGAAATGCCTCGACCTCTAGCATGACCTGACCAAGGAGATGACCCGAAGGGACCCTAAGTTCAAGACTGTCAGGGTCTCCCAGTGGATTTTCACAGGCAGCCTTTTTCCCGATACCTGGCAGGCTCTGCCGGTACCATTTTCCTCTGCATAGACAGGCTGACGCTTCTGACAGACTTGTGCCAGAGCCTCCATCACAAATTAGCCTGTGCTAGTCTTAGGGCAGTGGGCCTGAACTGTGAGCTCTGGTTAGCATCACAATAAATGCCTCCATTCCCTAACCACAAATCCTTATGGCTTGACTGAGAAGGAGACCTCCGTGGAGGTGTGTGGGCTGTGGTATCTCACCTGTCTTCTCTGTGGGATTCACAGAATAGTCCCATGATTGTAAGAGAGGTCAGACATGAGCCAGCCTGAAGAAACCTCAGGCAGAGCCCCAGGAATAAATCACAAAATCCTTAAGGATCTAAAAAGATTTGCATGATGCTTCAGGCCTGCCTAGACTTTGTGGTGGTGAGTCTTTTCAAAACCTGCCCCACTGTGATTTATAGGTACAGCCTGCCTGTGTTCCCGAAGATACTGTCTCCCAGGTAGGGCTGTCTGCAGAACCACACAGTCTCAGAAGCTACTGGACTGTGTGTTTTTGTGAGAGTGTTGCAATTGTTGGGCATTTGCCTCTGTGGGTGGCTTTCTGTGTGTATGTGTCTATGTCTGTATGCCTGTAAGTGGAGTCTGCTTTAAAAAAATGTGACTAATGCACTGCAGCACTTCTCTTCTTTTCTTTTCTTTTTCTTTTTTTTTTTTTTATTCTTCCAAATTTTGGTGGGCTAACTCTGTGGCTCTGCTTGGGCTGTAGAGCTCTGTGTTTTTTATTCTTCTATGGATCATGAATTTATAGTGAATTGGGAGCTTGACTGAGACCTGCTGGGGTTCATATCACCTCCCTCTGCAAAGGAAGCCACTCTTCCAGAAAGAAGAGGAGCACACCACACCCATGAACAAACACCTGGTGTTTCCTTATCCTTCAGTCAACCCAAGGAGAGATACTAGCATTCATTTCCACATGACCCATTGAATTTATGTCAAATTTGGTTATCAGCCAAGTAGGAGCTTCACATCATGAGGGGGCACTCCTCTATCATCTTCATTCTGGCACAGAGAGTTTGAGCAGTAATAAGGTCAGTTACGGGTGTGGATACAATCTGGTGAAGGGTAGATGGGGTTCCACACCTTTACCTGAAAAAAGTTGAAGACAGATGACACAGAATGTACATCCAACTGCATCCCTCCATTCTCTTAACTGCACAGGCAGTCCACACCATGGCCCATTGTTAAGGTGGAAGTACTCCAGCATGCAGGGAACATTTGGAGTGCAAACTGGGGCCATCCTGGCAAACTTCCAATTTGAGGGCTTTCATACCTGAAGCCAAATGAAAGTGAGATGGATAGATGCTGGCTGGGATGTGACCCCCACAGTTGCCTCTTTTTTTCCTGATTTTCATGATCCTCATCCTGGATTTGGCTCAACATCTTCTACACTAAACATTTCCTAGTTCACAGAGGATGGCCCTCATGAGAATCATTGTGTGAGTGTTTCCTTTTAAACACTGTCATGTTTTAATGACTGTGCAGCTGAGATATTTTAAAACCATATATTCCTGTTAAAGCCATCAACAACAAAAAAAAAACTTTGTTCTCCTACTTCTATATGGGGACTGCAAGATTCCTGTAGGATGAAAAGCAGGTAGTCATATCTGGCTTTTGCCTGGTAATCTAGGCTCTGTTTCATTGCACCTGAACATCCTTTCTCACTGTGGAGTGGGTGTTTCCTTGAGCTGTTGCTGTATGAGACTGTCTCTCACCACAGTGATTAGCTGCCAGGGATTTCAGGGAGCAAGACACTTCAGGTTGGCTGCACTCCACGTTGTGGGTCATGGTCTTGTTTTGGGACTGAAGTTTTTTGCATTTTGCGGGTGGCTTTTGGGTCCCCTGAAAGAAGTCTTTCAGCATTGCTTGAACTTCAGCATGAGTCAGCTGATTCTCTTATGCGAACCTTGATTTTCCTTTGCTTTCATGGAAGGTACACATTGTCCCTAAATAGCATTACTGAACACCCTTTTCAGGCCTACAGTTGCAACAAACTGCTTCTGAGACACTGTCTCAACCTCATCTGTGCCCAAGAGAGGCCAGTTTGAGGTGTGAGAACACTGCTTCACCATAGACTTGCCTTGTCCTGGTTCCTGCCTTTTCCAGAGCGCACCTGTGAGACACAGGATGAAGACAGGCAGTGAAGTCCAGGGCAGCCATCTTTCAATGACACTTGCCTCTGCAGTCTTAGGTATGATTCCATCACCCAGAGATCCCTGAACAACTCACTAGACTATATTCCAATTGCCATGGAACCTGTTTCCTGCTCACAGCCTCTTTCAGGAATGGAATTAGAAGTGCAGTTTCTAGCAACCGGGTTACAGTCTTGAATCGGCTCCACCTCTAGCAAAACCCGATGCCCGAGGAAGATGGCCCGAGGAAGACCTAAGGTCGAGACTTTTAGGCTCTCTCAGTGGGTTATCTCAGGCAGCAGTTTTCCCAACACCAGGCTGGCTCTGCCTACACCATTTTTCTCTGCTTAGGCAGGCTGATAGCTCTGACAGCTGGACCCCCAAACCTGTGACATGAATGCAAATGCGCTAGTGTCCTGTCACCAGGCCAGAGCTGTGAGCTCTGCCTAGCAACAAGTCCCTGAGACTTGGCAGAGAAGGAAATCTCCGTGGATGTGCATTTGCAGTGCACTTTCACCTGTCTTCTCTGTTGGATACACAGGATATTCCCATTATTTTAGGAGAGGGCATATGTGAGCCATCATGAAGAAAGATCAAACATAGCCCCAGGAATAATCCACAAAATCCCTAAAGATCCAAAAGAATCTGCAGGACGCCTCAGGCCTGCCTAGATGTCGTAGGGGTGAGTCTTTTCGAAACTTGTCCCACTGTGATTTCTTGGTATAGCCCTCCTTTGTTGCCCAGGGTTGTTCTCTCCCAGGTGAGGATTCTTGCAGAACCATGCAGCCTCAGAACCTGCAGAACTGTAGTTTCTGTGGATGTGTTGTAAGTTTGGATGTCTGCGTGTATGTCGCTTGTGTGTGTGTGTGTGTGTGTGCATTTAAGTGGAGTCTGTGTAAATGAATTAGGCTAATGCACTGCAGCGCTTTTTATTTTTTCTCTCCCAATCTTTTGGTGTCCTGTCTGTGTGGCTCTGCTTGGGCTATGGGACCTTGTGTTCTTTATTTTTCTGTGGATCAAGAATCCACAGTGATTTGGGAGGCTGGCTGTGATCATCATGGTCCAAATCTCCTACACCTGCAAAGAAAAAGTCACTCTACTAGAAAGAAGAGGAGCACACCTCACCCAATAATAGACATCTCTGAGTGTTTCATTGTCCTGTGGCCAAGTAAAGGAGAGACACTAGCAGTCCTGTTGGCAGTGCCCCTTGTATTTACCTCTAATTCAGTTTGCAGTAGAGCAGGTGCTTCGTGTCATGAGGGGGCACTTCTCAATCATCTTGGGATTTTATCCTGGGACATAGTGTGAGCATTAATAAGGTCAGATAGGAGTGAGGATACAATCTGGTGAGGTTTGGATGTGGACCCACACCTTCACCTGCAAAAAAGATGAAGACTGATGGCACAGAAGTTACTTCCAACAGTATCACTGCATTCCCCTAATTGCACAAGCCATCCACATCATGGCCTGGAGCTCAAGTGGGAGTACTTCTACGTGCAGGGAACATTGGGAGTGCATACTTGGGCATCCTGGCAAACTCAAAATTTCAGGGCTGTCATATCCAGAACTAAATCAGTATGGGATGAATTGATGCTGGGAGAGATGTGACCTTCACACTTGCCTCTTCTTCTCCTGACTTCCATTTTCCCCATTGGCCTAGGGCTTCCTGGGTCTGTCTAAATGTCTACCAAAATAAATTTTCCAGTTCATAGAGGATGGCCCTCATTTTGATCCATTGCATGAGTGTTTCCTTCTAAACACTGTCACGTTTTAATGACTGGGCAGCTTTGCTACTTTTAAAACTGTAAATATCCATTATAGCTGCCAACAAGGAAACTGTTATTCTCCCACTTCTTCCAGAGGGCCTCAAGATGCCTGTAGGATGAGAAGCAGGCAGCCGTGAATGGCATTGCCAGGTAATCTAGCCTCTGTTTCAATTCATCTGCATGTCCTTTCTCACTGTGGAGGGACTATTTCATTGGGTTGTTGCTGCATGGCACTGCCTCTCACCACAGATATTTTGGCTGCCAGGAATTTCAGGGAGCAAAAGAGACTTTGTGTAGGCTGACTGAACTCCATGTTGTGGGCCATTGTCTCATTGTGGGGGCTGAGGTTGTTTGCATTTTACAGGCAGCTTTGTGTCCTCTGAAAGGAATTATTGGACATTGCATGGACTCCAGCACAAAGCATCTCATTCTGTCAAGCGAGCCTTGATTTTTCTTTGCTTTCATGGGGAATCCACAGTGATAACAGCACTACTGGACACTGTTTTCAGGCTTGCCATTACCACAGACAGTCGCTGATACACTGTCTCAACTTCAGGCGCACCAGTGAGTTGCCAGTCCAAGGAGTGAGAATACTGCTTACCTTGGGCTTGCCTTCATCATGGTTCATGCCTTTCCCAGAGAGCTCCTGCAAGGCCCACAGTGAAGAGAGGCAGTGAGGGCAAGAGCCCAACCATCTTTTGCTGACACGTCTGAGGTCTCAGGTATGATTCTATCACTCAAAGAACCTCAACAACACAACAGACTATATTCCAATTCCCAATGGACCTGATTCTTGCACACAGCTTCTTTCAAGAATGGAGTTAGAAGTGCAGTTTCCAGCGACCTCTTCAAAGTCTCAAAAAGCCTTCTACTTCAGTGAAACCCCACCATGGAGACAGCAAGAAGGGGCACTGAGGTTGAAATATTTAGGTCCTGCAGAGGGTTTTTGCAGGTAACCTTTCTTCTGATACCAGACTGACTCTGCTTGTACCAGTTTGCTCTGTTTAGGGTGACTGACAGCTCTGACCACTTGGTGCTTAAGCTTGCCACATGAATGTGCATGCGCTAGTCTCAGAACACCAGGACTGCCTGTGAGCTCTGGTTAGCCACACAGTGAATTTAACCGTTGCGTAGTGACCAGTCCCTGCAGATTGGTGGAGAAAAGGACGTCCGTGGAGGTCTGTCAGCGGTGGACTCTTGCCTGTCTTCTCTGTTGGATCCACAGGACAGTCCCATGATCCTAGGGGAGGGCAGCCAGCAGCCAGCCTGAAGAAACATCAAGCAGAGTGCCAGGAAGAATCCAAAATGTCTCTAATGTTCCAAAATAATCTTCAGGATTCCTCAGGCCTGCCTAAGAATTCCTCAGTCTTGCCTAGACATTGTAGGAGTGAGTCCTTTTGAAACGTGCCACACTGTGATTTCCAGGAACAGCCTGCCTGTGTTCTCCGGGTTGCTCTCCCCCAGGTGGTACTTACTGCAGAACTACACAGCCTCAGTAAATGCTGAGATACCTGTTTATGTTGAATTGTTGAGAGTGTTGGATGTCTGTGTGTGTGTTGGATATGTGTGTGTGTGTGTGTGTGTGTGTGTCTGTGTGACTGTAGGTGGAGTCTGCTTAAAGGACTGTGGCTAAAACACTTCAGCGCTTGTTTTTTTTGAGTCACACAACCTTTTGGCCTGTGTGTCTGTGCTTAAGCTGTGGGTATCTGTGTTCTCCACCTTTCTGTGGATCATACATCCTCACTGAACTGGCAGGTGGGCTGAGACCTGGTGGCTTACAAATCACTTCCCTCCTCAAAAAAACAAGCAAACAAACAAAAGACACTCTTCTAGAAGAGAAGCACAATACACCAGAAAACAGAGTGTCTCATTGTCTTTCAGCAAATGCAAGAAGAGAGACATTAGCAGTCATATCCACAGGGCTCCTTGTATTTACCTCAAATTCGGTTCACAGGAGAGCAGTTACGTCAAGTCATAAGGGTACACTCCTCCATCGTGTTGGGATTTCATCCTGGGACTTAGAGTGTGAGCAGCAATAAGATAAGATAGCAGTTAGGATACAACTGGGTGAAGGTTGGATGGGGTGCTGCAACTTCACCTACAAAAAAAAAAAGAAGGCAAATGACACAGAAGGTGTTCCAACTCCATTGCCACATTCTTTTAATTGCACAAGCAGTCCACACCATGGTTCTGTGTTCAGATGGGAGTACCCCAACCAGCAAGGAACATTTGAACTGCAAATTAAGGCTATTTTAGCAAACTGACAATTTGAGGGCTTTCATACCTGGAGCCAAATGGGAGTGCAATGGATTGATGCTGGGTGTGATGTGGCTTCAGACATGGCCTCTTATTCTCCTAACTTCCATATTCCTGATTGGCCTAGGATTTCCTGCACCTGGCTTAACGACTTCCACACTGATCATTTCCCAGTCACAGAGAATCCATTGTGTGAGTGTTTCCTTCTAAACACTGTCATGTTTTAATTACTGGGCTGCTTTGGTACTTTCAAAATCATAAATTCCTCTTACATCCACTAACAAGGAAAATCTTATTCTCAAGCTTATATCGGTGGGCTGCATGATTCCTGCAGGATGAGAAACAGGCAGCCATGTTTGGCTTTTGCCTGGTAATCTAGCCTCTATTTCATTTCACCTGCATGGGATTTTCATTGTGCATGGGCTCTTTCATTGGGCTGTTGCTGGATAAAGCTGTCTCTTGCCACAGATTATTTAGCTGCCAGGGATTCCAGAGAGCAAAAGGGACTTCTGGTATGCCATCTACACTCCAGGTTGTGGGTCACTGTCTCCTTGTAAAGGTTGAGATTGTTTGCACTTTGCAAACTTTGAGGCTTTTGGGACCTCTGACAGAAATCAGTGAACATTGATTAGTCTGCAGAACAAGGCAGCTTACTCTCTCAGGCAAGTTTTGATTTTTCTTTGCTGTCATGGGGAATCCACAGTGCTCCTCATAAGCAGTACTGGGCACCCTTTTCATGCTTGCCATCAACACAGATGACCTCTGAGACACTGTATCAACCTCATCTGCACCCATGAGAGGTAAATCCAAGGTGTGACAAAAGTGCTCCACCATGGACTTGCCTTTGTCATGGTTCCTGCCTTTTCCAGAGAGCTTCTGCAAGGCCCACAATGAAGAGAGGCAGTGAGGACAAGAGCCCAGCCATCTTTCTCTGATGCCTGCTTCTGGGGTCTCAGGTATGATTCTATCACACAAAGAACCCTCAACAACCCACCAGACTACATTTCATTTGATTCTTGCAACAAGCCTCTTTCAGCAATGGATTCAGAAGATCAATCTGCAGAGACCACCTCACAGAATCGAAATGCCTTCTCCTCCAGTGGGACCTGACCACAGCAATGGCATGTCCCTGAGTTCAAGACTTTCAGGGTTTTGCAGTGGGTTTTGGCAGGTAGCCTTTTTCACAATACCAGGTCACTTCTCCATGTACCATTTTTCCCCTGCTTAAGCAGGCTGACAGCTCTGACAGCCTGGTGCCTGAGCCTGCTTCACGAATGCATAGGCACTAGTCTTAGGGTCCCAGGCCTGATTGTGACCTCCAGTTAGCATCACAGCATATGTCACAGCTGCCTAGGGACAAGTCTAGCGGCTTGGTGGAGAAAGAGAAGAAGGTGCGTCAGCGGTAGACTCTTGCCTCTCTTCTCAGTGGGATACACGGGATATTGACATGAATCTAAGAGAGGGCAGATGTGAATCAGCCTGAAGAAACATGAATAAATTGTGAAATCCCTAAGGAACCAAAAGGATCTACAGTATTCCTCAGGTCTCCCAAGTTTTTATAGGGGTGAGTCTTTTTGAAATTTGCTCCACTGAGATTTCTAGGTACGGCCCAACTGTGTTGGTTGCTCTCTCCCAGGTATGGTTTCCTACAGAATCACACAGCCTCAGGAGCTGCTGGACTGTGTGTTTCTGTTGAATTGTTGCTAGTGTTGGATGTCTGCATGTGAGTGTTGCACTGTGTGTTTGTGAGTGCTTGTGTGTGTGTTTGCCAGTAAGTACAGACTTCTTAAAGGAACGTGGCTAATGCACTTCACAGCATTTCTTCTTTTTTTTTTTCTTTTTTCTTTTTTTTTTTTTTTGAGTCTCCAAACCTTTTGGTGGCCTGTCTGTGTGGCTTTGCTTGGGCTGTGGGGCTCCGTGTTCTTTACCTTTCCCTGGATCTTAATCCACAGTGAACTAAGAGGCAGGCCAAGACCCTGGTTTGGAAATCACCTCACCCTGGGGAAAAAAAAAAAAAAGAAAAAGCCACTCTTCTAGAAAGAAGAGGAGCCCACCACAAGAAAAAAAAACAGACATCTCCTAGTGTTTCATTATCCTGTAGCCAACTCATGGAGAAATACAGTCCTGTAGGAGGTGTCCCTTGAATTTACCTTGAATTCAGTTCCCAGGAGAGCAGGAGTTTGACATCATGAGGGGACATTTCTCCATCATCTTGGGATTTCATCCTGGGACATAGAGTGTGAGACTCAATAAGTTCTGAAAGGGGTGAAGATACAGACTGATGAAGGGAAGATGGGTTCCTGCAACTTTAACTGCAAAAAGATTGAAGGCAGGTGTCACAGAAGGTGCTTCCAACTCCATCCCCGCTTTCCATTAATTATACAACCTGTCCACACCATGGCCCAGTGTTCAGGTGAGAGTATTTCAACATGAAAGGAACATTTAGAGTGCAAATTGGGGCCATCCTGACACACTTCTCATTTGAGGGCTTTCATATCCAGCTCCAAATGGGAATAGAATGGATTGCTGTTGGGCGGGATGTGACCTCCACACTCGCCTCTTCTTTTCCTAACTTCCATGTTTCTCCATGACCTAGGATTTCCTGGCTATAGCTCAAAGACTTCCACAGAAAATGTTTCCCAGTTCACGGAGAATGACCCTCGTGGGAATCCATTGTGTGAGAGTCTCCTAAACACTGTCAGGTTTAATGGCTGGACAAATTTCATACTTTTAAAATCGTAAATTTCCGTTACATCCGCCAGCAAGGAAACTCTTGTTCTCCCACTTCTGTCAGAGGGCTGCATGATTTCTGCAGGATGAGAAACAGACAGCCATGTCTGGTTTTTACCTCGTAATCTTTTTCACTTCATCTGCATGGCCTTTTCATTGTGGAGGGGCTCTTTCATTGGGCTGTTGCTGCTTGGCACTGCCTCTCTCCATAGATTATTTAGCTTCCAGAAATTTCAGAGAGCTAAAGAGATTTTGGTTAAGTCAGCTGCCCTCCATGTTGTGGCTTGTTGTCTTGTTGTGGGACTGAGGTTGCTTGCACTTTGCAGATTTTTGGGTCCTCTGACAGGAGTAATTGAACATTGCTTGTATGCCACCATAAGGCAGTTCTTTCAGGTAAGCTTTGATTTTTCTTTGCTTTCAAAGGGAATACACAGTGCCCATCAACAACACTACTGGACACCTTTCAGACTTTGCACCACCACAGGCGTCCTCTGAGATACTTTCTCAACCTCATCTGCACCTACAAGAAGCTAGTCTGAGGTGTAAGGACACTGCTCCACCTTGGACTTGCCTATGTCGTGGTTTCTGCCTTTCCCAGAGGGCCCCTGTGAGGCTCAGGATGAAGGGCAACAGTGAGGTCAAGAGTCTGACCATCTTTCACTGGCACCCACCTCTGGGGTCTCAGTCATGTTTCTATAACCCAAAGAACCCTCATAAACATACCAGACTATATTGCAATCCCCATGGGACCCGATTCTTGCACAGCCTCTTTGGAGAATAAAGTCAGAAGGACAGTTTCCAGCAACCACCTTCCAGTCTCAAAATGCCTCCTCCTCCAGGGAGACCCAACCACAGAGATGGCCCAAAGGGGCCCTAAGGTCAAGAATTTTTGTGCCCCACAGTGGGTAGTCACAGGAAGCCTTTATTGCAACACCATGCCAGTTCTACCTGCACTATTTTCCTGTGCTTAGGCAGGCTGACAGTTCTGAGAGCCAGGCATCCTTGCCTGTCTCACGAATGAACATGTGCTAGACTCAGGGAACCAGGCCTGATTATGAGCCCTGGCTTGCATCAGAACAAATGTCACCATTGCCTAACTACAAGTTTCCGTGGCTTGGCGTCAAAGGAGACCTCCATATAGGTGCAACGGCATTGGGCTCTTGGGTCTTTTCTGTTGGTTTCGCCAGATAGTCCTGTGATCCCAAAGGAGGGCTGATGTGAGCCAGACTGAAGAAATCTCAAGCACAACCCCAGGAATAAATTGTGAAATCCCTAATAATCCAAAAGGATCTACAGGATTCCTTAGGCCTGCTTAGACGTTGTAGAGGTGAGTCTTTTTGAAACTTACCCCACTGTGATTTCCAGATACAGCCCGCCTGTGTTCTGTGGGTTTGCCCTCTCTGAAGGGGTGCTTCCCGCAGAACCACGCATGCTCTCCTCAGGAGCTGCTGGGCTGTGTGTTTCTGTGGGAGACTTGTGAGTGTTGGATGTTTGCCTGTGTGTGTGTGTGTGTTTCTGTGTGTGTGTGTGTGTGTGTGTATGCCTGCAAGTGGAATCTGTTTAAAGGAATGAGGCTAACACATTTAAATGTTTTGTTTTTCTTTTTTGAGTCTCCCAACATAGTGGTGTCCTGTCTGTGTGGCTCTGCCTGGTCTGTGGGGCTTTGTTTTCTTTATTTTTCTGTAGCTCATGAATCCGCAGTGAATTGGGAGATGTGCCATGACCCCTCGGCTTTCAAATCACCTCTGCCTGGAAAAAAAAAAAAAAAAGGCCACACTTCTAGGAAGAGGGCCCACCACACCAAAAGGCTGACATCTCCCAGTGTTTCATGTTCTGTAGCCAAACCAGGGAGAGACACTACCACTGTTTTCCACACAAAGCCACACACACATGCAGACATCCAGCACAACACTCCCATAGAGAAACACAACCCAGCATCTCCTGGGGCTGTGTGGTCCTGCAAGAAGCTTCACTTGGAAGAGAGAAACCCTGGGGAACCCGTGTGGTCTGTACCTAGAAAACACAGTGGAGCAGTTTTCAAAGACACCCCTACAACAGCTAGGTAGGTCTGAGGCATCCTGCAGATCCTTTTGGACCCTTAGAGATTTTACAGTTAATTCCTGCATCTCTTCTTGAGGTTTCCTCAGGCTGACTGACCTCGGCTTTCTCTTACAATCATGGGATTAACCTGAGGATCCCACAAAGAAGAAAAGTGAGAGTCCACTGCTGACCCACCTCCACGATGGTTTCCTTCTCCATCCTGCAGGGACTTGTCTCTAGGCAATAGTGGCAGTCATTGTGATGCCAGCCAGAGCTCACAGCTCAGGTCTCCTGCCCCAAGACTAGCACATGTGCATTCCCAAGGCAAGGTTGGGTGCCCAGCTGTCTGAGATTTCAGCCTGCCTAAACAAAGGAAAATGGTACAGGCAGAGCCGGCCTGGTATCAGAAAAAAAAGCTGACTGTGATAACCCACTGTGGGACACCAAAAGTCTTGATCTTATAGCTCCCTCAGGTCCTCTCCCTGGTCTGGTCTGACTGAAGGAAGACACATTTTGAGACTGTAAGGTGGATGCTGGAAACTGCTTTTCTAACTCCATGCCTGAAATAGGCTGTGTGTAAGAATCAGGCCCCACTGAGAGGTGAAACTGGCTGGGCTTCTGGGTCCAGTGGTGACTTGGAGAACTTTTCTGTCTAACTAAAGGATTGTAAACACACCAATCAGCACTCTAAAAATGGACCCGTTGACACTCTGTAAAATGGACCAATCAGTGCTCTGTAAAATGGACTAATCAGCAGAACATGGGTGGATGGGGCCAAATAAGGGACAAAAACTGGTCACCAGCCAGCAGCAGCAACCCCCTCAGTCCCCCCTCCCCCACCCCATGCTGTGGAAGCTTTGTTCTTTCCCTCTTCACAATAAATCTTGCTGCTACTCACTCTTTGGGTCTGAACTACCTTTATGAGTGGGAACTCTGACTGCGTAGGTCTGTGGCTTCACTCCTAAAGTAAGTGAGACCACGAACCCACGGGGAGGAACAGACAACTCCAGAGATGTCACCTTTAAGAACTGTAACACTCACTGTGATGGTCTGCAGTTTCACTCCTGAGGTCAATGAGACCACAAACCCACCAGAGGAATAAACAACTCTGGAAGTGCCACCTTTAATAGCTGTAACACTCACTGGGAAAGTCTGCAGCCTCATTCCTGAAGTCAAGTGAGACTACAAACCCACTGGAAGGAAGAAATCCCACACACATTTGAACATCTGAAGGAACAAACTCTGGACACACCATCTTTGAGAACTATAATACTCATGGCGAGGGTCTGCAGCTTCATTCTTGAAGTCCGTGAGACCAAGAACCCACCAGAATGAACAAATTCTGGACACACTATGGGGATTGGAATATAATCTGGTGAGTTTCTGTGGGTCTTTGGGTGATGGAGTCATACCTGAGACCCCAGAGACCAATGTCTGCGAAAGATGGCCAGGCTCTTGACCTCACTGCCTCCCTTCATCCTGGCCTCATAGGGGTTCTTGGAGAAATGCGAGAACCATGACAAAAAGTAGGTCCAAGTTGGAACAGTGTTCTCACACCTCGAACTGGCCTCTCACGGGTGCAAATGAGGTTGAGACAGTGTCTCAGAGGCTGTCTTTGGCAACTGCTAGCCTGGAATGGTGTGTCCAGTAGTGCTGTTGAGGGGCAATGTGGACCCCCCATGAAAGCAAAGTCAAAACTTGCCTGAGAGAATGAGCTGACTAGTACTGGAGATGCAGCAATGTTCAAAGGTTTGTGTCAGAAGACCCAAAAGCCTCTGGCAAAGTGCAAACAAACTCATCCCCAAAATGAGACCATAACCCACAACCTGGAACATAGCCAGCCTACCCCAACTTTTTGGCTCCCTGAAATTCCTGGCAGCTGAAAGATGTGTGATGATAGGCAATCCCATCTGGCAAGAGCACAATGAAAGATCCACTCAGTAATGAGAAGACCACGGAGATAAAAGTGAAACAGAGGTACATTACCAAGCAAAAGCCAAACACAGCTGCCTGCTTCTCATCCTACAGAAATCATGCAGCCCTCAAGAGTTTCCTTGTTGGTGGCTGTCACAACAGTTTGCAGTTTTAAGTTATCAATGCTGCCCAGTCATTAAAAAGTGACAGGGTTTAGAAGGAAACACTCATGCAATGGATTCCCATCAGGGTTGTCCTCCAAGAACTGGGAAAGGTTTACTGTGGAAGCCATTGGATGAGATCCAGGAAACCCTAGGTCAATGAAGAACATGAAAGTTAAGAAAAGAAGAGGCCAGTTTGGAGGCCACACCCCTCCCAGCATTAATCAATTCCATTCCCACTTGGCTATGGGTATTAAAGCCATAAATTGGGAGTTTGCCAGGATGGGCCCAATTTGCACTGCAAATGTTCCCTGAGCATTGATTACTTCCAACTGAACAACAGGTCATGGTGTGGACTGCTTGTGCAATTAACAGAATAGGGGAATGGGGTTGGAAGCACCTTGTGTTTCATCAGTCTCTCTCTCTCTCTCTCTCTCTCTCTCTCTCTCTCTCTCTCTCTATATATATATATATATATATATATATATATATATATATATCCATTCAAGTTGTGGTACCCCATTCACTCCTCACTAGATTGTATCCTCACCCATCTCTGATCTTATTGCTGCTCACCTTCTATGTCCCAGGATGAAATCCCAAGATGTTGGAGGAGTGCCCCCTTTGACCTAAAGCACGTGTTCATCTGGGAACAGAATTAGAGGTAAATTCAAGAGGTCCTGCAGACAGGACTGCTAGTGTCTCTCACTGTGTTGACCACAGGACAATGAAATACTGGGAGATGTTTGTTTTTTGGTGTGGTGTGTTCCTCTTCTTTCTAGAAGAGTGTTTTGTTGTTGTTTTTTTCATTTTGTTTTGTTTTGTTTGCAGGGAGAGGTAATTTGGATGCTGGCGGGTCTCCACCTGCCTCCCAATACACTGTGGATTCATGATCCACAGAAAAATAAACACAGAGCCCTGCAGCCCAATCAGAGCCACACAGACAAGCCACCAAAAGGTTGGGAGACTCAAAGAACCGCCGAAGTGTGTTAGCCACATTCCTTTAAGCAGACTCCATCTGCAGGTGCGCACACACACACACACACACACACACGGACACAATTCCACACAAAGACATGCAGAAATCCTACACTCACAACACTCCCACAGAAACACACATCCTAGCAGCTTCTGAGGCTGTGTGTTTCTGTAGGGAGCTCCACCTGGGAGAGAGCAACACCAGAGAACACAGGCAGACTATACCTAAAAATATCAGGGGAGCAAATTTCATAAAGACTCACCCCTAATACAAGTAGGCAGGCCTGAGGAATCCTGCAGATGCTTTTGAATGGTTAAGGTTTATTCAGTTTATTCCTGCTTGACGTTTCTTCAGGCTGGCTCACATCTGCCCTCTCCTAGGATCATGGGATTTTTCCGTGCATCCCACAGAGAAGACAGGCAAGAGTCTACCACTGCACTTCCACAGAGGTCCCTTTCTCTACAATCTGCAGGTGCTTGTCTCTTGACAAAGGCGACATTCATTGTGACACTTGCCAGAACTCAAAATTAGGCCTGGTGCTCTGAGTCTAGCTCATGCACATTTGTGAGGCAGACTCTGGCATCTGGCTGTCAGAGCTGTCAGCCTGACTAAGCAGAGGAAAATGCTACAGACAGAGCTGGTCTAGTATCAGGAGAAAGGATGCCTATGAAAACCCACTGTGAGACCCTAAACGCCTCAAACTCAGGACCCCTTTGGGTTGTCTCTGTAGTCACGTCCCACTAGAGGAGGAGGCGTTTCAAGATTTTGAGGTGGTCACTTGAAACTGCTCCTCTGACTCCACTCCTGAAAGAGGCTGTATGCAAGAATTGGGTCCCATGGAGATTGGAATATATTCTGTTGTATTGTTCATGGCTCTTTGAGTGATAGAATTATACCTGAAACCCCAGAGGCAGGCATCAGTGAAAGATACCTGAGCTTGATCTGATGGCCTCCCTTCATCATAGGCCTTGCAGGGGCTCTCTAGAAAAGGCAGGAACCACAAAAGAGGCAAGTCTAATTTGAATCAGTTCTCTCACACCTTGGACTGGCCTCTCATTGGTGCAGATGAGGTTAAGACAGTGTCTCAGAGTCTGTGTGTGGTGATACCAAGCCTGAAATGTGTGTCCAGCAGTGCTGTTAAGGGGCATTGTGTATTTTCCTTGAAGGTGAAGTAAAAACAAGGCTTTTCTGAGAGAATGAGCTGCCTTGTGCTGGAGTCCAAGCAATGTTCAATGATTCCTATCAGAGGACTCAACCCCCAAAATGAGACTGTAGACCAAAACCTGGAGCACAGTGAGCCTACTCGAAATCCCTTTTGCTCTCTGAAACCCTGAAAAGCTATACAATCTGTGGTGAGAGGCGTTCCCACCTGCAACATCTCAATGAATGAGCACCTCCACAAGGAGACAGCCATGCAGATTTAATGAAACAGAGCCTAGATTACCATATAAAACCACACACAGTTGCCTGCTTCTCCTATAGGAATCATGCAGGCCTCTGATAGAAGTGGGAGAACAAGAGTTTCCTTCTTGGTGGTGGTAATGGGAATTTATGGTTTTAAAAGTATCAAAACTGCCTAATCATTAAAATGTCACAGTGTTTTGAAGAAAACACTCATGCAATGGATTCTACTAAGGGTCATTCTCCATGAACCAGGAATTGGTTAGTGTGGAACTCATTGAGCCAGACCTAGGAAACCCTAAGCCAATGAGGTACATGCAAGTCATGAAAATAAGAGGCAAGTATGAAGACCACATCCCACCCAGCATCAATCCTTTCCACACCCATTTGGCTCTGGGTACGAAAGCCCTCAAGTCAGCAGTTTGCCAGGATATTCTCAACTTGTGCTCCAAATGTTCCTTGCACGTTGAAGTACTCCCACCTGAATGCTGGGTCATAGGGTGGACTGCTTGTGCAATTAAGGAATGTGGGCATAAAGTTGGAAGTACCTTCTGTGTCATCTGTCTTTATCTTTTTGCAGTTGAAGTTGTGGGACCCCTTCCACTTCTCAAAGGCTTATATCCTCACCTCTGTCTGACCTTATTTCTGCTGACACTTTATGTCCCAGGATGAGATCCCAAGATGAGGGAGGAGTGCCACCTAATGATGTGAATCACCAGCTCTGCTGGGAATACAATGCAAGATAAATATAGGGGTCCTGTGGACCAGATTGCTGGTGTCTCTCCCTGGGTTGGCCGCAGGAAAATGAAACACTTGGAAATATCTGTTTTTTTGGTATGTTGTTCTCCTCTTCTTTCTAGAAGAGTGGGCAGGTCTCAGCCCACCTGCGAATTCACTGAGGATTCATGATTCACAGAAAAATAAAGAACACGGAGCCACACAGACAGGCCACCAAAAGGTTAGTAAACTAAAAAAAAGAAGCGCTGAAGTTCGTTAGTCACACACTTACCGGACCACACACACACACACAGACACACAATACCACACACACAGGCAGACATCCAACACTTGCAACAGTCCCAGAAAGACACACAGTCCAGCAGTTCCTGAGGCCGTGGGGTTATGCAGGAAGCTCCATCTGAGAGAAAGCAACCCCAAGGAAAAGGGACGGGCTGTACCTAAAAATCACAATAAGGCAAGTTTCAAAAAGACTCACACTTCCAACATCTAGGCAAGACTTAGGAATCATGCAGATTGCTTTCTGATACTTAGGGATTTGGCAGTGTATTCCAGGGCCTTACTTGATGTTTCTTCAGGCTGGCTCACATCTGCCCTCTCCTAGGATTATGGGACTATCCTGTGGATCTCAATGAATCCCACAGATCAATAGGCAAGAAACCACAGCTGACAAACCTCCATGGAGGTTTCCTCCTTGGCGGTCTTCTCTGCCAAGCCTCAGGGACTTGTTGCTAGGCAGCAGTGACATTCACTGTGACTCAAGACAGTGTTCACACACAGACCTGGTGCCCTGAGACTAGCTCATGCAGATTTGTGAGGCAGGATTGGGTGACCTGCTGTGAGAGCGTTCAGCCTGCCTAAGCAGAGGAAAATGGTACAGTCGGAACTGGCCTGCTATCAAGAAAAATGCTGCCTGTGAAAAACCATGGCGAGTTCATGAAAGCCTCAACCTCAGGGCCCATTTGGGCCATCTCTGTGGTCACATCCTAATGGAGGAGGGTCACTGTGAGGTGGTCACTAGAAACTGCTCTTCAAACTCCATTCCCAAAAGAGAACCTTTGTGTGTACAAGAATCCAGTCCCATGGTGATTGGAATATTGTCTGAGGTGTTGTTGAGGGTTCTTTGGGTGATAGCATCATACCTGAGACCCCAGAGGCATTTGTCAGCAAAGATGACCAGGTTCTTGGCCTCACTTCCTCCCTTCATCCTGGGCCTTGCAGGGGTTCTCTGAGAAAGGCAGGAACCATGACAAAGGCAAGTCAAAGGCTGAACCATGTTCTCACACCTTGGAGTGACCTTTTACAGCTGAAGCTGAGGTTGAGACTTTGTCTCAGAAGTCATCTTTGATGACAGCAAGCCTGAAAAGTATGTGCAGTAGAGCTGTTGAAGAACATTGTGGATTGCCCATAAAAGCAAAAAGAAAGAAAAAAATCAAGGATCACCTGAGAGAGCAAACTACATTGAGCTAGAGTCTAAGCAATGCTTAATGCTTCCTGCCAGAAGATCCAAAAGCCTTCTGCAAATTGCAAACAACTTCAGCCCCTACAATAAGGGGTTTGTACAACCACCCAAAACCTGGAGTGCAGCCAGACTCTTCAAAGTCCCTTTTGCTCTTTGAAATCCCTGGTAGCAAAATAATATTTGGTGAGAGGCAGTCCCATCCAGCCACAGTCCAGTGAAAAAACCCCTCCTCAATGTAGAAACAATACAGATGAAAATAATCAGAGGCTAGACTACCAGGCAAAGCCAGACAGGGCTGCCCTACTTCTCATCCTAGAGTAATCATGCAGAATGTTGACAGAAGGGAAAGAACAAGAGTTTCCTTGTTTGTGGCTGTAATGGGAATTTATGGTTTTAAAAGTATCAAAGCTGCCCAGTCATTAAATCGTGACAGTGTTCAGAAGGAAATACTCATGCAGAGGATTCCCATTAGCGTTGTTCTCCATGAACTGGGAAATATTTATCATGGAAATCATTGAGCCAGAAACACGAAACCCTATGCTGACCAAAAATGTGGAAATCAGGGAAACAAGAGGCAAGTATGGAGGCCACATCCCACCCAGCAAGAATCCATTTCATTCCCATTTGACTTCGGGTATGAAAGCCCTAAATAAGGAGTTTGCCTGGTTGGCCCCAATTTGCACTCCAAATGTTTCTTGCACATTAGAGTACATTCACCTGAACACTGGGACATGGTTGGACTGCTTGTGAAATTAAGGGAAGGTTGGGTTGGAGTTGGAAGCACCTTCTGTGTCATCTGTCTTCATTTTTTCTTTTGCAGGTGAAGTTGTGGGATCACAACCACTTCTCACAAGATTGTATCCTCACCCCTATTTGATATTACTATGGTTCACACTCTATGTTCCAAAATGAAAATCCAAAATGATGTGAAGCATCTGCTCAGTGGGGACCCAAATTTGAGGTAAATTCAAGGGCCCTATGGATAGGACTGCTAATGTCTCTCCCTGGTTGGCCAGAGGACAATTAAACACTCAAAATCTGGTTTTTTTGGTGTGGTATGCTTCCCTTTTTTCTAAAAGAGTGGCTTTTTTTTTGAGGGGGGAGGTGATTTTGATGCCAGTAGTTCTCTGCCTGCCTCCCAATTCACTGTGGATTTATGATCCACAGAAAACTAAAGAACACAGAGCCACACAGCCCAAGCAGCACTGCACATACAGGCCACAATATGTTGGGAAACTCAAAAAAAAGAAGTGCTAAAATGCGTTAGCCAAATTCCTTAAGAATACTCTGTTGTAGGAAGTCAGGGACCCCAAACGTAGGGACTGGCTGAAGCCACAGCAGAAGAACATAAATTTTGAATATTTCATGGACATTTATCACTTCCCCAATCAATACTCTTATAATTTCCTACGCCTGTCTTTACTTTAATCTCTTAATCCCATCATCTTCATAAACTGAGGATGCATGCCACCCCATGATCCTGTGATGACTGCATAATCTGCACAAATTGTTTGTAGAGCATGTATGTTTGAACAATATGAAATCTGGGCATCCAAAAGGAACAGGATGGCTGTGATTTTCAGGGAACAAGGGAGATAACCATTGGGCCTGACTGCCTGCATGACCAAACAGAACAGAGTCATACTTCTCTTCTTACAAAAGTAACTAGGAGAAATATTGCTGAGTTCTTTTTCTCAGCAAGGAACAGCCCTGAGAAAGAGAATGCATTCTCAGTGGGAGGTCTCTAAAATGATCGCTCTGGGAGTGTCTGTCTTATGAGGTTGCAGATAAGGGATTAAGGGATGAAATAATCCCCAGTCTCCTGTAACACCCCTAGGCTTATTAGGATTAGGAAATTCCTGCCTACTAAATTTTAGTCAGACTGGTGGTCTGCTCTCAAACCTTGTCTCCTGCTAAGATGTTATCAATGATAATGTGTGCCCAGTGGGATATGAAAATTCATGAGCATTTCTAATTTCACTCTGCTCCTGTGATCTCACTTTGCCCTCATTTGCCTTGTGACATTTTATTGCCCATGAAACATGTGATCTCTGTGACCCACACCCTATTGGTACACCCTTTTGAAATCCATAATAAAACCTTGCTGGTTTTGCGGCTCAGGGGACATCAAGGAACTTGCCAACATGTGATATCTCCCTTGGACACCCACCTTTAAAATTCCCCTCTTTTGGGTGGCACCAAGATGGCCAAATAGGAACAGCTCCTGCCTCCAGTTCCCAGTGTAAGTGACACAGAAGACAGGTGATTCCTACATTTTCATCTGAGGTACGGGGTTCATCTCACTGGAGTGTGTCAAACAGGAGGTGCAGGACAGTGGATGCAGACCAACGAGTGAGACTCAAGCAGAGCAAGGTATCACCTCACCCGGGAAGTGCAAGGGGGAAGGTAATTCCCTTTCCTAGCCAAGGGAAACTGAGACACACAACACTTGGAAAATCAGGTCACTCCCACCCTAATACTGCACTTTACCAGGGGTCTTAGCAAATGGCACACCCAGAGATGATATCCCATGCCTGGATCAGAGGGTCCCATGCCCATGGAACCTCTCTCATTGCTAGCACAGCAGTCTGAGACCTAACTGCAAGGTGGTAGCAAGGCTGGGGGAGGGACTCCCGCAATTGCTGAGGCTTAAGTAGGTAAACAAAGCGGCTGGGAAGTTCGTACTGGGTGGAGCCCCTCACAGCTCAAGGAGGCCTGCCTGTCTCTGTAGATTCCACTTCTGGGGACAGGGAATAGCCAAACAAATGCAGCAGAAACCTCTGCAGATGTAAATGTTCCTGTCTGACAGCTTTGAAGAGGGTAGTGGTTCTCCCAGCATGGAGTTTGAGATCTGATAATGGACAGACTGCCTGCTCAAGTGGGTCCCTGACCCCCGAGTAGCCTAACTGAGAGACATCCACCACTAGGGGCAGACTGACACCTCATACCTCACATGACCAGGTACACTTCTGAGACAAAGCTACCAGAGGAACAATCAGACAGCAATATTCTCTGTTCAGTAATATTCACTCTTCTGCAGCCTCTACTGCTGATACCCAGGCAAACAGGGTCTAGGAGTGGACCTCAAGCAAGCTCCAACAGACCTGCAGCTGAGGGTCCTGATTGTTAGAAGGAAAACTAGCAAACAGATACGACAGTCACACCAAAATCCCATCAGCACATCACCATCATCAAAGACCAAAGGCAGATAAAACCACAAAGATGGGGAAAAAGCAATGCATAAAAGCTGAAAATTCTAAAAATCAGAGTGCCTCTCCCCTTCCAAAGCAACGCAGCTCCTCTCCAGCATTGGAACAAAGCTGGATGGGGAATGACTTTGATAAGTTGAGAGAAGAAGACTTAAGATGAACAAACTTCTTCAAGCTACAAGAGGAAGTATGAACCAAGTGCAAAGAAACTAAAAACCTTGAAAAAAGATTTGACTAATGGCTAATTAGAATAACCAATGTAGAAAAGTCCTTAAACGACTTGATAGAGATGAAAACCATGACATGAGAACTTTTGGTGTTTTAGACATGAAGTCCTGGACAAAATGACACTTATTTCATAGGCATATAATATGGATTAAATGATAATAACCAAGCCTGGCATATAATGAGTGCTCACTAAATAGGAGCTGCTGTCATTATACATATCCTATATATCACTGTCATTTAAAACCACTGCAGCCCCCAGAATAATTTATTCTTGTGATTGACCCAGATAATGATCAACAGCCAATCAACTAATAAGAAACTAATAAAGAAACTAATAATAATGTGTGAATTCTGGGTTTGAGCAAAGACATGTACCACCTTTTACATCAAATTCTAATTTATGTTGATGTAGACTAGGTATCCCAGAGCTTAATCAATCATGACAAAAAAAGGAAAGAGAAGGGGAGGAGAGGGGAGAGACGGGGAGGGGAGTCAGTCTTAGTCACACAACCTCATGCCTCACAGGTGTCCCTTGTGAGCACACCAGCCAAATGCTTTATCTACCTGCAAAGTGACTTTAAAAAGACAGAAAGGAGGAGCTGCTCTGCACTCTTTCTTTAAAATGTGGCACATTATGCCAAAAGACAAATCTGATTCCCTTTCTTGGACTTCATTTTAATTTTTATTTAAAATTTTTAATTTTAATTTTATTTTTGTGAAAGCAGCAAAAACAAACTGCTCTCTCCACCCCATCCTCATTAAAATAAAAAAAATTAATATTGTTTCCTTTGAAAGACTAACACCACTTCTCTTTTCTTAATTAGGCCCAATCAAAATATAGGCATAAACAGTCAACTGGGCAAGGCAAACTGAAAAACATCCCCAAGCCCTGAAAACCTAAATCAAGACCAAACCAATTAGCATTTTATTTAGGTTATGTTTATTTTTTGTATTTTTTTAACTGTCAAGTGATTGACAGAATTTATGGTAGGCTCAAAATGTTAAAATACTTCTAGACTTTGGGGGAAGACATTGAGTTTGTATATAGTCTTTAAACAAAATTATTGCATTTTCCAGCTGCCTTTCAGTTTAAATGTATTACACTTTTACCAGCTGCATAATTCTGGGTATATACTTCTTCCGAGGAGAAATTTTTCTAGCTGAGTGAGGGAAAGAATGTTAAATGGAACCCTCTACTTGCCGTTAGACATGCGTTTGTTTATTGTTGCAGGATGCTAGGAAACCTCTCTGGTTGTCTAACTTTTTGCCTCACTGTCTGAGTGCAGAGACCCTGAGGACTGCATGCAAATTTCAATCCCCCAACCCCAAACTTTCATTTCTCCTTTGTTCAGCATAGCTTAACCACAGCAGGATGCTACCCATTTACTCATGGAGGCCTCAACCTGTTGCTTTTCTTGATGAGGATGGCCCTAAAGATATGCTCCAGAGGTGTCTTCTCCTGTTCATGGGTGGGCTGCACAAAGGAGTGCAGGGCCACCAGGGAGAAGCCCTGCTGGTACAGCACCAGGACCTGGGCAGTCAGGTCACACAGAGCCTCACTGTTGAGGATCCAGGGAGCTCTGCTGGAGTGGAGAGAGCAGAGGCTCATCACAGACCCACCAGGACACTCACCTAGCCCTGCCCAAGTCTCTCTCCCCTTGCCCTCAGGGAGGATCCTTTAGGTTACTGCTAAAATGAGTTTGTCCCAGTGTTTACTGTCTCCAAACAGACTTCATAAGCAGCCTGTCATTTTCCAAATCACCCAAAGGCATTAATGATTGGATATTGGCCAGGCATGGTGGCTCATGCCTATAATCCCAGCACTTTGGGAGACCGAGGATGATGGAAAACTTGAGTCCAGAAGTTGGAGACCAGCCTAGGCAACATGGTAAAACCTGGTCTCAAAAAACAAACAAACAAACAAACAAAACAACCCTCAAAATTAGTTGGTACTTATGGTCCTGGTTACTCAGGAGGCTGAGGTAGGAGGACTGCTTGAGCTGGAAAGGGGGATGTGGCAGTGAGCCATGATTGGGTCATTGCATTCTATGTAGCCTGGGTAACAGAGCAAGATCCTGTCTCAAAAATGAAATAAAATAATAATGGAATGTCTTCGATCTAGAGTCATCTTCTCAGTGATTACAATGAAAAAGTCATTCCCACCCACTAAAAAAAGAAAAAGAAAGAAAACAGAAATAAAGAAAGGAAGAAGGGAAGAAGGGAAGGGAAAAGAAGGAAACTACATTGAACAAATATAAAAATACTAGGTAGCAAAAAAGTAGCATAAACAACGTCAAAGGACAAACTGGAACAAAATTTCTGTTACCTTTAAGACAAAGGGCTAATTTCCTTAATTTGCAAAACCCTCTCCATCCCAAAATAAATTCTAAATGGTCAAAATATATGAATAGGCAATTGCTTAAAAAATGTAAAAGGCTAACCAATATTTGAAAAGATATTCTATCTCAGCATTAGAATTATACAAATCAAAACCAGAAATATGTTTACTTATCGAATTATTTTAAAATTTGAATTTTTAATTTACTTGTTTTTGAGAAGGGAAACAAAGTTCAAATTCAAAAGGTACAAATGTGTACTCAGTAAAAAGTCTGCATCCTAGCCCTATCCTCTACCTCCTCCACTTATTTCCCTAGAGGCAGTCAATATTATCTTATTGTGTATATGCATTAACAATCAAAGAATTCATACAAAAGTCAATAGGTTGATATATTTCCCTTTTCTTCTACACAAATGTCAGCATAACATTACACACCTGACTTTTTAAAATCAATTTTATCAATTAACAGGGTACTTTTTGGCTACGTACGGGGGCTCACGCCTGTAATCCCTGCAATTTTGGAGGCCAAGGTGGGCATATGACTTGAGTTCAGGAGTTTGAGACCAGCCTGGCCAACATGATGAAACCCCATCTCTACCAAAAATACAAAATATTAGCCGGGTGTGGTAGCACATGCTTGTAATCCCAGCTACTCGGGAGGCTAAGGCGGAAGAATGTCTTGAACTTGGGAGGCAGTGGCTGCAGTGAGCTGAGATAGTACCACTGCAATTCAGCCTGGGCAACAAGAGCTAAACTCCATCTCAAAAAACAAAGAAAACAAAACAAAAACAAAAATAAAAAAGCAATATACTTTTCTTAGAGACCATTTCATAGCAGTGCACAGAGTGCTTTCTCATTTTTTTTCTACAGATCCATTGTATGATATGCCATGGAGTATGCAAACTTTTGCTTTTATAAGTAATCATTTAGTGAAAAATGTCATTCCTACATGATTTTGCACATGTGTGCTCATAATACATATAAAAAATAAATTCCTAGATATGGAATGCTGGGTTAAAAATACATGCATTTTGTGCCTGTATCAAAACATCTCATATATCCTATAAATATATACACCTACTATGTACCCATAAAAAAAATTAAAAATCAGAGATGCAAGTATCTATGTCATAAATATGTGTGCACTGTAATTGTTTCAGATAATGCTAGATTTCCTCCATACAGTGTATGGATTTATCTGCCATCAGTGATGTATAAAGTTGTTTGTTTTCCCATACTGTGGCTATTCTCAGTGAAAAAACATGATCCCTGTGAGATGGTAACTTGTATTTCTCTTATTATGTAATTTGTAATTTTTTCTTATTAAACGTTTCATATTTAAATGCTGTGTCTCCTTGTCTGTGAACTGTCTGTCCATTACCTTTGCCTGGTGTCCTTTTGGGTAATTGGACCTTTTTTTCTATAGGTTTGTAAGAACTCTTTACATATTAGGAAATTTAGTTTTTATTTATCTGTCCCCAGTTTGTTGCTTGCCTTTTGACTTTGCATATGGTGGGTTTTGCCATGAAATTTTTTTTAGACTAAGTCTCACTCTGTTGCCAAAGCTGGAGGGCAGTGGCACTATCTCAGCTCACTGCAGACTTTGCCTCCTGGGTTCATGTGATTCCATAAAGAACTTTTTAAATGAAGCTGAATTTACCAATCTTGCTTTCAACGGCTTCTGAGTTTTATGTCATAGCAGAAAGACCTGGAATTATAAAACAATTGTCTTGTGAATTCTCATGACACTTATTTCATTTTTTGCATAAAAATCTTTGATTGATTTGGAATTTATCCCATGTAAACTGTGCATTACAAATTTAACTCCCCCCCGACTACACACACACACTTTTCCTCATTGATTTCAGGTGCCATATATCATATGCCATTTATCATTCATTATATTCCCAAATATGAGTTTATGACTATGATCTATTAATCTATTTGTATAAAACACTAATTTAAACTTTTAATTTCATATTATATTTTAATATCCGGTTAAACAATTTTTCAAATTTTCCTATATTCTTGTTTATAGTTTGAATCTTCTTAATTTGTTTTTCTGAATGATGTATAAAAATCCAGCTCAGTAAATTCCCCTTCGTCCACCAAAAAAAAAAAATCGTTGGGTATTTTTACTGGGTCATGTTCAAATCATAGCTAATTGAGAATGAATGTTTTCACTATGCTGCACATTCCCATGCAAGAAACTGGCAAAATTTTGATTTGTTCAAGTCTTTCTTTGGGTCCCTCTGGGGCATACGAAAGTTTTCTTCACACAGATAGTACATATTTATCAAGTTTATTCCTAGTTATCCTACATTTTATTGCTATTGGAATACTATATTTTCCTTTTTCACTTCTGTAATATTCATTGTATACAAGGGTGTTGGGGAAACAGGTATACCCCACATCATGGTGAGAGTGAATCTTTCTTGAGGACAGGGTGGTATTGGCCTTCACACCTAAAAACGCATACACTCTTTGTCCAGCAAGCCTACTACTGGTGGTACTTCTATGGCTGGAATCATAAATGCCTTTCAAGATATATGGACAAAGATATTTACTATTGGGTTGCTTTAATAGCAATCTTAATTTCAGGACTAAACACTAGAATATCCTAGTGATTAATCTTATAAACCATTCAGAAGATTAAAGTAAATCTGTTATGCGCTGATAGAAACAAATCCAAGATACATTGCTAGTTTTTTTTTTTTTTTTTTTTTTTTTTAAAGTACCTACAGTGTTAATGATATGGCCACTCTTGTGTAAATAATATTAGAAGGATGGACAGATATAAATAAAAATCTTTTTTTTTTTTTTCTGGAAGAAATCACAAAAACATCAACATTGAAGAGAGGGACTGTAGTATGGAGGAAATGGGTAGAAAGTCAATTTTACTTTATTTTATACTTTGGATCCCATCACTACTAACAGGAGTCATTTGGGTGGAAGATTTATGAGTCACCTTTATTTTCCTCTTAAAATATAAAAACAATATTATTGTTAAATGTTTTCAATGTACTTTTAAAATGCGCTTTTTAAATTTTCTAATTTCTCTTACATGTATTCTTCTTTATTTTGAGGCAGAGCCTCGCTCTGTCATCGAGGCTGGAGTGCAGTGGTGCAATCACATCTCACGGCAGCCTTGATCTCCCGGGCTCAAGTGATCCCCCTATTACCTCAGCCTCCATAGTTTCTGGGACTACAGGCACATGCCAGCATGTACAGCTAATTTTTAAATTTCTTGTAGAGACAGAGTCTTGCCATGTTGCCCAGGCAGGTCCCAAATTCCTGGTTTTAAATGATCTTCCTGCCTGGGCTTTAATATCCTTGTTTTTGTTTTTTGTTTTTTTTTTTTGAGACAGAATTTTCCTCTTTCACCAGGGCTGGAGAACAGTGGTGCAATCTCAGCTCACCGCAACCTACACCTTCAGGGTTCAGGTGACTGTCCTGCCTCAGCCTCCTGAGTAGTTGTGAGTACAGGCACACGCCACCATGCCTGAAAATTTTTTGTATTTTTAGTAGATACAGGTTTCACTATGTTGGCCAGGATATTCTTGATCTCCTGACCTCGAGATCCATCTGCCTTAGTCTCTCCCTAATGTGCTGGGATTACAGGTGTGAGTCATCATGCCTGCTTAATGTAGTATTTTTAAAAACAAATTTTAAAACAAAACCTAGGGGTACTTAAGAACCACCTAACATCAGATACTGCAGCTCTTATTTCCATACACCATGCCAGAAATTTACAGCAAAAAAAAAAAGATTCAGTCTAAAACAAGCATTCAGCGTCCTGGAGAAGGCTCCATTAATAACAGTGATAAATGTAGGACTGACCAGGTAAGCAGAAAAGTATGCAATATTTCCCCTGAAGGGTACATTGAGGATGTGCTGCTATATAAACAAATCCAAAGGTAAGTCTGGTAAAGAATCTTGAGCCTCTCCGTATTCCCCATGGAAGGAAACCTGTCAAGGTGTCTCACAAGCAGCTTCTTGGATGCAGGTGAGAGGGACTACTGCTCTAAAGCTTGTCCTGAATCCCAGGGTTCACAGCAAGTGTCCCCAACCATGGGACCACGCATTGGTAAGGGGGGGCTGTACAGCAGGAAGTGAGTGAGCATTTCTACCTGAGCTCTTCCTTCTGTCAGATCAACAGCAATATTAGACTCTCTTAGGAGCGTGAACCCCACTGTGATCTGTGCATGCAAGTGATCTATGTTGCATGCTCCTTATGAGAATCTAATGCCTGATGATTTGTCACTGCCTTCCATCACCCCTGGATGGGACTATCTAGTTGCAGGAAAACAAGCTCAGGGCTTTCACTGATTCTACATTATGGTGAGTTGTCTCGTTATTTCAATATATATTATAATGTAATAATAATAGAAATAAAGTGTACAGTAAATATAATGCACTTGAATCATCCCCAAATCACTCCCACAACCCCATCCATGGAAAAACTGCCTTCCATAAACCAGTGCCTGGTGCCAAAAACATTGGGGGTTACTGCTTTAGAGCAAGGGTTCTCAAAGTCCACACCCTGTTCCAGCAGCACCTGGGAACTTATTAGAAATGATAAAACTTGCCTTGGTGCAGTGGCTCACACCTGTAATCCCAGCACTTTGAGAGGCTGAGGTGGGCAGATCATGAGGGCAGGAGATCAAGACCATCCTGGCTAACACAGTGAAACCCAGTCTCTATTAAAAGTACAGAAAATTAGGCAGGTATGGTGCCACATGACTCTAGTCCCAGCTATTTGGTAGGCTGAAGAAGCATAATAGCTTGAACCCAGGAGGCAGAGGTTGCAGTGAACCGATATTGTGCCACTGTACTCCAGCCTGGGTGACAGAATGAGATTCCATCTCAAAAAAAAAAAAAAAAAAAAAAGAGAAAAGAAAAGAAATGAGAAGACTAGGTTCCCACCCTAGACTTACAGAATCAGAATCTGAGCTATCTGTGCCTCACAACTTCCCCAGGGAGTTCACCTGCCCCAAAGAGTTTCACCTTGGCCCTCCTCCACACACTCTCCTCTCCACAGGCAAGGAAACCTGTGACAAGCACCCAACTTCATACAGCCAAGCTTCTGGAATCCCCCTGCCTTGCCAGCTGTGGGCCCAATCTGGGCCATGCAGACTTCCTCCTCAGTTGGCAGTGAGGCTGGATGGTGCCCATTTGTGTGTACTTCTAGGCCCAAGGCAGGGCAAAAATTAAGAGGCGGCAAGTGACACTATAACTCACCACAGGTGCAAACTTTAAGGGAGCCGCAAAAGCTCAATAACCAAGATAAACAAATATTTAATGTAATATTTTAAAAACTAAAATCTACGCAAAAAATTAATGATGAACAAAGTATCAAAATTTTTGATAAAGATAAGATCAGGCTGGGTGCCAGTGGCTCACGACTGTAATCCCAGTACTTGTGGGAGGCCGAGGCAGGAGGAATGTTGAGCCCAGGAGTTTGAGACCAGTCTAGGAAATATGGCAGAACTCCATCTGTACAAAAAAATAGCAAAATTAGCTGGGCATGGTGGCATGTGCCTATAGTCCGAGCTACTAGGGAGGCTGAGATGGGAGGATCGCTTGAGCCCTGGGAGGCCAAGGATGCAGTAAGCTGAGGTTGCACCACTGCACTTCAGCCTGGGGTGACACAGTTACTTTATAAATAAATAAATAAACAAACAAACAAACAAACAAACAATAGGATCAGTGCTTTTTCCTTTGACTTACAGCTCTAATATGGCTCACACAGTACTGTCACTGATCTTGTCTTTATTATAAAATGTTGTCTTACTCCCCTCACTCTAATTCTGGCCCAGCCCAAGATCTCCTTTGGTCCTCTTGTCCCAGATCCTCCAAATTCTGGGTGTGGATTTTACGGAAACTAGAGGCAGGTTTCATCTGCTGTCAACAGATTAAAAGGCTGCTGTACCAAAAGGACAAAACCACATGTGGCAGAGACACTGTTTTATCTGAAAAACAGAATGGACTTTTGGTAGGAGTGCAAGCCTTTATGGAGGGCAACTGCACGTTGTCAATCAATCCTAAAAATACTATCCAGCACCAAGATCCCCTCCTTTTTGATAAAACTATATACAAAGAGCCTCTGTGAGTCATGGAATATGAGCCCTCAAACTCAGCAGGTCTCTACACTTCGATATTCTTTAAATGTTTCAAATCTTTCAAACTCTTCCTGTGATAATAAAATGAATCTTTATTGAGAGTTTGATAATTTATATATGTGTTTCCTCTTATGCATCACACTAAAATAAGAAATAAAAGTAGTTAATATGTTTAGAAGACAGGGTTCTGGCTGGGCACAGTGGCTCATGTTTGTAATTACAGCACTGTGGGAGGCCAAAGCAGATGGATCACTTGAGAGCAGGAGTTTGAGACCAGCCTGGCCCCCACATAGTAAAACCCCATCTCTACCAAAAATACAAAAATTAGCCAAGCATGTTGGTGTGCACCTGTAGTCCCAGCTACTCAGGGGGCTGAGGCAGGAGGATCACTTGAGTCCAGGAGGCAGAGGTTGCAGTGAGCCAAGATCATGCCACTGCACTGCAGTCTGGGGCACAGAGTAAGACCTCTGTCTCAAGAAGAAAGAAGACAGGGTTCTATACCAGCTGCTTTCCTCACTGTCTCGTAACCCCGGGTATGTGAACACTCAATTTCTTTGTATAAAATGGTGATAACAACATCAACCTGTCTTCCATCATAGAGTGGTTGTAAGGATCAAGTGGGATGACACGTGTGTAATCTACAGAGCACAAAACAATCACAAGCAGTGGCACTGGCCATGGCGAATCAGAGGACTATTCTCCCAGGGATGGTGATGACAACATGGTGTAGGGCCATGAAATCCTTCCTCATTCCCACCCACACCCCTTAAATTCCATGCTCCCAAGTCAGTGTACTACATAAATATTTGTGTTCAATCAACCACTTTATATTTTAATGTTTCCTGAATAAAACATAATACCTTTTAAATTTTTATCTTAAAATCTAAAGATGTATATCCTATCAAAGCTAAGCAAGTTTATGGCTTTAATCTTTGGTATGCAAGCTGTCAAAGTAAGTTTAGCTTCATGGTTAAAAGAAAAAAATAAAAATGAATCTCAATGATCTTAAAGCAATAAAAAGGCTCCTATTGTAAATATGATTAAAGGCCCTAATGCCTTGTTTCTATTTGAACTCTAACCTTAAAAATACAAAACAAAACATAGTTCTTAGAAACTGACCAATTCCTCAGGGTTACTGCTATGCAGATAAACAAAGGAATGATTTCTCTCTTTGGATAGACATACCAATTGTAGCCTGTTGGTCTGTTTCTCACCCTACTTACCAGAATAATCTGTCCACTATTTTGTTTTGTAATGGTTGCCTGATTTCATTTACAAATTATGTAACCATAGGCAAGCTATATAGCTCCCTTCCCATCTCTTGGGACCCTCATTTACAAAATGAAGACTTTGGATGGACAATTGCAAAAGGAGCTTTCCACTTTAAAAGGCAGTAATTTTAATATTTCAATTTGGAGGCTACGGTACCAGTTTCTAACTAAAAAGTAACATTGGATAATATAAGAAATATTTTCAATGATAACTGAAAGAGTTCCCCAAAACCAGAGCTAGAATTGGAATAAGGAACGCCCACATGGCACATGTAGGTGGCTGGGGCTGGAGAGAGGAGGCAGAGGCAGGAAGATACCCGCTGCCAGTGGGCAGGAGAAACGTCACTACAGCCCGAGGGTTCCAGCCTTCTGCCTGCCCAGGCACTAGAGATTCTGGGTTAACTTTTCCCTGGGGGAGTGTGGGGAGCTTTTCAGGGGAGTTCTAGGGAAGAGATGCATGTCCAGTGGTGGGAGAGAAAACAAATGTTTTAACTATTGCTGAGAATAATGGGTCCCCTTCATCCTAGAGGAAAGCTACAAGGAAACGGCATGAGTTATTCTGAAGTTACTTTGGCTTCCTGGCCTTGGCCAGGACCTGACTCTAAGGATGAACCACATGAACAGTCTCATCATAAGTTAAAATTTCTAATTATAACTTCATAGATGAGACATTGGTGAGGCTGTCTTATCTGTCTTATCCACCCCTACACTCCAGAAAGAGAAAAGGCCAGCCTAATCAGAGTGGGCAGCTGCTATGAGGGCTGATCACATCCTTTTTTCCACTTTCTACTCAGTCAGGTTCTGTAGTCTTCATCTACAGTGATCACACTCACGTCATCTGGGAAGGACACGCACATGCTCCCACACTGCCATAATCTTGGCTCCTTGCAACCTCCGACTCTTGGACACAAGTGATCCTCCCACTTCAGCCCTCTGAGTAGCTGGGACGATAGTTGTGCACCAACATGCCCAACTGATTTTTTTTACTTTTAGTAGAGATCAGGTTTCACCATGTTGGCTAGGCTGGTCTCAAACTCCTGCCCATCTTCATCTTGAGCCAGGGCTTTGTCATACTGCAGTGCAAAGGACAGTTCTTTCCTGGCTTCTCCCCAACCTGGGCAGGGGCTGAGTCTCATCTCCTTAAGGGACAGAGGACTTGATGAAGATCCCACGCCCGGTAACAGAGACATCCACAGGCCAGGGAAACAAAAGAGACATGAGCCAGGGGAAGAGCAACGAACACTGAGGCTGCATCTTGCCCAAGGGGGCAGCATCTTGTCCTTCTTGCCTGGTTACTGCTAATGGGCAAGTGGGCCCAATGGTGCCAGAACTTCTAACTCTTACTTTCAAGAAATCAGAAATCTTAATCCTCCTAATCTTTAAACATGGCCAGTAATTGTAATTTTATTTTCAATCCCATATGGCCAAAGTCAAGACCTGGCAGGTTGCAGAGTACGGATGGGGCATTTGATAAAAGTGGGGGATGGATACCCACCCTCCTTCCTGTCTCTGAAACTGGCACTGTCCGGGCGCAATGTGAACATCAGTCATCATGCAGGGAGGAGGCTGACATTCTGTTCATTCCCACACCATTACAAGGTACATCAAAGGCTTCAAGGACACATCTGCAGGTATTTGATACTAGCCTCTATTTCCTAACTCCTCTTTTTTCTATATCAGCATTGAGACAAACACAAAGTTTAGAACCACATGATAACAATTTGAACCTTTTCGAAATCTTTTTTTGTTTGCTTCTTATTCCGGACTCTGTTATAGTAACAGGCTTTTCTAAAATCAAAATATAGAAACTAGTGCTGAAAAGCTGTTTTAGGTGGCATGAGAGTCCAAATATCTCTTGAAATAAGTGTTTTGTTTTCCTTTCAGAAAATAACTGCATATAAATAAATAAACCATTATTTGAGGCACAAAAAAGAGGAAAAGGAATGAAAACAGAGAAAAATCATAATCCACAAAACCACACATTTCTTAAAACTCCTGGGATACAGGAAATTTTGTTTTTGCTACAGCTATGTTTTTTGTTTAGGAAAAACACTCCGCAGCCCCATTTATTCCCTGGAAACGAAGCCCCTTCAGATATTTGCAAAGGGCTAAAGTGAAGTCTTTGCTATTTCAAACTTTATTATTGGGAAAGTATCAGCCTCCACCACAAGAAAGAAACCACTGCATCTAGCAACTACGCATTTCACTTGGCTCTATAAAGCAGGAAATAGTAGGTTGAACTGCAAAAGCTTCTATTATTTTACCTGTAAATCATTTGTGACTTTAATCATTCAAGGTCTGACTTTGCTTTTCTTGCTTTTTTTCAATTTTATTTATTTTATTTTATTTTGTTTTGTTTTATTTTATTTTTTATTATAACTTTGGTTTTCTAATTACATCTGCAGATGGATCTGTCAATACCAAGGAGTGCAACGTGAGAAAGACACCATCTCCCTCGCGTAATTTCCCTCACAGGTGAAGTTGATAACAACACTGCTCAATCAAATCTCTCTCTTTCTTAAAAAAAGTTCCTTCAAGACTGCTAGTGTTAGAACATCAATCTTCCTGGGCTTTGCAGTACATCCAATTTAGCAAAACATTAAAATCAATCACTTTTCGATGCAGGACTTTTTATTGGATAGCTAGGAAATAAGAGTACAATTTTTAAAATGTTTGCAGAAGACAAAGCCTATGTCTTCCATATGTGTCATTTCTAAATCTGTGGAATAAGTTAAAACGTTTATTCTAGGCCCTGAAAAATTTAGACTTCTGTCATCTTATTAAACAAATTAATGTTTCTGAAACTTAAACACATACAACATACAAACACACACACACACATCCAGGCTCAGGAGACCATACCATTAAAACACTATTTTTAAAATTTGAAGTGAAATTTCCATAACATAAAATTAATCATTTTAAAGTGAACAATTTGGTGGCATGTAGTACATTCATGATGTTGCATAACCATCAACTCTATCCATAGGTTCTAAAATATTTTCATTACCCTAAAGGAAACCCTTTGTCCGCTGAGCAGTTACTCTTCCAATTCCCCTCTCTTTCCCAGTCCTAGCAATCACCAATATGCTTTCACAAAAATCTATTCTTTCTTAAAATTTTATTTTAATTGATTATTGTTGTGTATATTTAAGGTGTACAACATAATGCTTTGATGTACATATACTTAGTCAAATGATTACTACAGTCAAGGAAGCCAACATCACCATCATCTCACATACTTAGTTTACTTTTTTGTGTGTGGTAAGAGTACCTAAAATCTATTCTCTTGGCAGATTTCCAGTATATAATATTATTAGCTATAGTCCCCATGTCGTACATTAGATCAGTCCCCATGATGTACATTAGATCTCTAGACTGACTTATCCCACATAACTGTAACTTTATACATTTCACCTACATCTCCCCATCTCCCTGACCCCCCAAACTACACTTCTGCTCTCTGTTTCTGTGTATTTCATTTTTAGTTTAAGATTGCACATATACGCAAGCTTATGTAGTATTTTCCCTTCTGTGTCTGGCTTATTTCACTTAGCAGAAAGTCCTCTAGGTTCACCCATACTGTTGTAAATGGAGGATCATCTTCTTTTTTAAGGCTGAATAATATTCCATTGTGTATGTATACCACAGTTTATTTATCCTGTCATCTATTGATGCATATGTAGGTTGTTTCCATATACCAGCTATTGTGAATAATGCTGTAAATAAGATGGAGGGCAGATATCTCTTCAACATACTGATTTCATTTCCTTTGAAGAAATACCAGTAATGGGGTTGCTAGATCATATGGTATTTCTAGTTTTAATTTTTGATGAACCTCCACATTGTTTTCCATAATGACTGTACTAGTTTACATTCCCACCAATGGTGTGCAAGGGTTCTCTTATTCTCCGCATCCTCACTAGCACTTCTTATCTTTTTTATTTTTTATAGTAGCCATCCTAACAGGTGTGAGCTGATATCTCACTGTGGTTTTGATTTGCATTTCCCTGATGATCAGTGATGTTAATAACCATTCTTTCACATACATGTGGGCCACTCTTATATCTCCTTTAGAGATATGTCTATTTAGGCCCTCTGTCCTTTTTTCAGGTTGGGTGATTTGTGTTTTTGCTATTGAACTGAATGAATTCTGAGACACTATTCTTAACACTTTAATTAAACCATGGATGAACACACAGCGGAATCTCAGTAAGATTAAAAGAAATTCTTTAAGCTTATACAAACCTAAGTTTCTGCAGGTCAGTGAGAGAGTAAATGGCAAAGCAACAGATGCTTGATCAGATGAATTAAGTTGCAGGCTGCCAGACCACAAATGACTGTAAAAACATCAGACTGCCATGACAATGGGAGAGGGGGAGAGGTAAGTTGTTACTGCTTTGCTCGTCATTTCAGAGAATCACACGTAGTCAATAAATTACACACAAACACACACACCACTGTGCTGTAAAAATTCAGTGTCCAGGTATTTGTAAGGAGTCTGCCTCAATAATTTCCATTGACTGTATCCATTAATAAAACCCAGAAGATGGCATTATTGCTCACCTCATCAGTCCGTTTTGTCAGAGAAGACATAGGTTAAGATACATCAAGAACCATTTTTTAGAAACACCAGGTCCCCTGATACTTAGTTTTAGTAGTAGGTACTGAAATATTAAAAGCAACCAGCTGGAAATGGAAACTGAAGTATAAATAAAATATTTCATAGATTTAAAAGTACTTTTGCTAGAGAAGACAGAAAGGATCACCAATTATTCAGAATTGGTAACCAACCTCATTCATACCAAATCCAAGAAGAGTTTTTTACTTGTTAGAAGACAGAAAATTATGAATGTTTTAAGCTATTTTCCTAATGAGTATGATAGCTGACACTCTTAGTAGTTCTCTTGATGTTGATAGTACATCACACTGATGGCATCAAAGACTAGCCAATAATGAATATGTACAAACAATATAAACATTAAACTACGGTATTTACAATGCAAAATGATTTGTCATAGAAATCCTGTCTGGATTTTCCATTATAAAGTCTCAAGACTTAATTTCTCCATGTCCTTATGGGTTTTTTCCAGGTACTCCAGCTTCCTCCCACATCCCAGAGATGTGCACGTTAGGTAAACAGGCATGTCTACATTGTCCCAGTCTGAGTGAGCGTGAGAGTGTGTGAGAGAGTACTCCTGCAATGGAATGATATCCTGTCTATGACTAGTGCCTGCCTTGCATCTTAACCTACTGGGACAGCCTCCAGCCACCCAAGACCCTGAACTGGAATACGTGAGTTGGAAAATTAATGACGGAATGAATACAAACAATTGTAAAATAAAAATGTGTACAGTTCATGAAAATCACACAGATGCGCAACAACAAACAATGTAGGATGAAAGCACTTGGGGAGCCCACCAGATCTGTTATTCTTTTTGAACTTTGTGGTGGGAGGAGTGCTCCTTGTTTCACTTTGCAAACATTTATTCCTTGATTTAACCCACCACCACTACAACCACTATCACTCGCTGTTTTACCAAAATTGGGTAAGTCATTATCTTATTTGTTTTTGTTAATCTTTCTTTATTGTATGTACAGCTCACATTTATTTCCATGCTTAATATTAGAAATGTTTTGGTCTTTATGGAGAAGTTTGGTAATGTTTTCGTGACCAGAAATATGCCATAGGAAATTGACTCTTGATTTTCTCAATTAGCCTATGGTAAAATTGGTTTCATTATACATTGTTTCATTTACTGTAAGAGTTTCCAAGAACCTACTGACAATGTTAAATGAGGACTTACTATGCAGAGGTAAACAGCACCAAAAACAATGCTGTTACAGCCAAGCTCTTAGAGAAAACGTGTAAGAAAAATAATGCCTCTGTACAAGGCACTTTTAAGGAGTCTGAGTTTCAACTAAGAGTATGATTGCTCTGATACCTTCTCAGAAAACTGTGTTGAAGGCAGAGGATCCCACTAAAGGAGGACCTTTGTTGGGTATCAGGTGCTGAGGCTGCAAACACACTCCCACCCTGGAGTCCACAGAGCCCCTCATAGCCCACATATGTTCTCACCAACCCACCATCTGAAAAGTCAAACTAGGACCCAGGAAATCTACTAGTTCTTTCAGAACAAGAAGGGACATGGTGGATTTTTCAAGTGTGAAACAACCAACCACCATTTTAATTCATCACATCCAGGCAATACCATTCATCGGCAATAGAACTGCTAAGACACTACAGCTCATCCAAATTAGACTATTAAGTAAAAATACTGAAAATGAGTTAGATCCATAGCTCTGACCTGGAAGAATATCCAGCATAGATTGAGAAAACCATGAGCAGAGTGATACACATATTCTTTGTGCTCCTTGTTAGAAAACCAAACCAAATCACTATAAATGTGTCTAGGTACAGGGTACAGGGAAGATGTAGAAGGAGATACCCATTTGGAGTTTAATGTTGTTAAATCAAGGGGTTGGAGACTGAGTTTCAGGCAAGTAGAGATCAACTATTTTTGTATTAACTTACTCACAGTTTCATTTCAAAATAACAGAAATAATGTTAATGAGGCAGAACTGTGTAAGATGACAATGATAATGGAATAACACCATTAAGTGTTTCAATCATCAAAGTCAGGGCCAGCATCATCTTCTAAATATCATGAGTCTAACAAATTCAAGGAAGAGAAAAAGAGAGAGGAAGATAGAGAGGTAAAAAGGAGATAAAGGAAGTTTTTATTTATCCACAACATCTAAGGATAAGTACCCTTCCCTCACCATACAAGTCTCTCTCTCTCTTCCTGTCTCTCTCCCCCTCACTCTCTCTCTCTCTCTCTGTCTTTTCTCTCTCTCTCTCTATTTTTCTCTCCCTCTCTCCCTCTTTCCCTCTCTTCTTCTGTCTCTCTGTCTCTCTCACACACACAAACACACACAGCTCTCTACCTGTGCTGTCCAAGACGTTAGCCACATGTGACTATTGAGCACTCAAAATGTGGCCAGTCTGAATGAATGTGCTATAAGTATAAAATGTTCAACCAATTTCAAAGACTTAGCATGAAAAAGAGAATGTAAAATATCTAAGTAAGAAGACTTTTTATATTAATAACACTAAAAAGACAATACTTTGGATATATTGAGATTGAGTAAAATATATTAATATTAATTTCATGTATTTTTACCTTCTAAAAATGTGGCTTTTGAAAAGGTTAAACTTACACGTGTGGCTCAAAGTATATTTCTATTGGACAGTATATTTCCATCTGTTCTATATCATTAATTACCAAACGTTTGTTTCACAGCATCTATCACAACTTTTAATTCTACAAATTGTCTACTGAAGGTTTTTTTTTCATATCTTCCCTATGAAATATGTTCCACCTGGCCAGAACCCATGCCGAGTTTATTCAACAAAACCCAGTCAAATGAGAACAGGAGCAGACAGTTCTTGTGCTCAAAACAGGCTTCCACACCTGCATTTTCAGCTTTGCATGAAAGATTATCACTTTCTTGTGTTAACTCCTGAATTGATTCATGGAAATAGAAAATCATACACAAGATTTTGAGGAGGGCGGAGCAAGATGGCCGAATAGGAACAGCTCCAGTCTCCAACTCCCAGCGCCAGCGACACAGAAGACCGGTGATTTCTGCATTTTCAACTGAGGTACTGGGTTCATCTCACTGGGGAGTGCCGGACGATCCGTGCTGGTCAGCTGCTGCAGCCCGACCAGCGAGAGCTGAAGCAGGGCGAGGCATCGCCTCACCTGGGAAGCGCAAGGGGGAAGGGAATCCCTTTTCCTAGCCAGGGGAACTGAGACACACAACACCTGGAAAATCGGGTAACTCCCACCCCAATATTGCGCTTTAAGCAAACAGGCACACCAGGAGATCATATCCCACACCTGGCCGGGAGGGTCCCACGCCCACGGAGCCTCCCTCATTGCTAGCACAGCAGTCTGTGATCTACCGGCAAGGCAGCAGCAAGGCTGGGGGAGGGGCGCCCGCCATTGCTGAGGCTTAAGTAGGTAAACAAAGCTGCTGGGAAGCTACAACTGGGTGGAGCTCACAGCAGCTCAAGGAAACCTGCCTGTCTCTGTAGACTCCACCTCTGGGGACAGGGCACAGCTACACAACAACAACAACAACAACAACAAAGCAGCAGAAAACTCTGCAGACGCAAACGACTCTGTCTGACAGCTTTGAAGAGAGCAGTGGATCTCCCAACACGGAGGCTGAGATCTGAGAATGGACAGACTGCCTGCTCAAGTGGGTCCCTGACCCCTGAGTAGCCTAACTGGGAGACATCCCCCACTAGGGGCAGTCTGACACCCCACACCTCACAGGGTGGAGTACACCCCTGAGAGGAAGCTTCCAAAGCAAGAATCAGACAGGTACACTCGCTGTTCAGAAATATTCTATCTTCTGCAGCCTCTGCTGCTGATACCCAGGCAAACAGGGTCTGGAGTGGACCTCAAGCAATCTCCAACAGACCTACAGCTGAGGGTCCTGACTGTTAGAAGGAAAACTATCAAACAGGAAGGACACCTACACCAAAACCCCATCAGTACATCACCATCATCAAAGACCAGAGGCAGATAAAACCACAAAGATGGGGAAAAAGCAGGGCAGAAAAGCTGGAAATTCAAAAAATAAGAGCACATCTCCCCCGGCAAAGGAGCGCAGCTCATCGCCAGCAACGGATCAAAGCTGGACGGAGAATGACTTTGACGAGATGAGAGAAGAAGGCTTCAGTCCATCAAATTTCTTAGAGCTAAAGGAGGAATTACGTACCCAGCGCAAAGAAACTAAAAATCTTGAAAAAAAAGTGGAAGAATTGACGGCTAGACTAATTAATGCAGAGAAGGTCCTAAACGAAATGAAAGAGATGAAAACCATGACACGAGAAATACGTGACAAATGCACAAGCTTCAGTAACCGACTCGATCAACTGGAAGAAAGAGTATCAGCGATTGAGGATCAAATGAATGAAATGAAGCGAGAAGAGAAACCAAAAGAAAAAAGAAGAAAAAGAAATGAACAAAGCCTGCAAGAAGTATGGGATTATGTAAAAAGACCAAATCTACGTCTGATTGGGGTGCCTGAAAGTGAGGGGGAAAATGGAACCAAGTTGGAAAACACTCTTCAGGATATCATCCAGGAGAACTTCCCCAACCTAGTAGGGCAGGCCAACATTCAAATCCAGGAAATACAGAGAACGCCACAAAGATACTCCTCGAGAAGAGCAACTCCAAGACACATAATTGCCAGATTCACCAAAGTTGAAATGAAGGAAAAAATCTTAAGGGCAGCCAGAGAGAAAGGTCGGGTTACCCACAAAGGGAAGCCCATCAGACTCACAGCAGATCTCTCGGCAGAAACTCTCCAAGCCAGAAGAGAGTGGGGGCCAATATTCAACATTCTTAAAGAAAAGAATTTTAAACCCAGAATTTCATATCCAGCCAAACTAAGTTTCATAAGTGAAGGAGAAATAAAATCCTTTACAGATAAGCAAATGCTTAGAGATTTTGTCACCACCAGGCCTGCCTTACAAGAGACCCTGAAGGAAGCACTCAACATGGAAAGGAACAACCGGTACCAGCCATTGCAAAAACATGCCAAAATGTAAAGACCATCGAGGCTAGGAAGAAACTGCATCAACTAACGAGCAAAATAACCAGTTAATATCATAATGGCAGGATCAAGTTCACACATAACAATCTTAACCTTAAATGTAAATGGACTAAATGCTCCAATTAAGAGACACAGACTGGCAAACTGGATAAAGAGTCAAGACCCATCAGTCTGCTGTATTCAGGAGACCCATCTCACACGCAGAGACATACATAGGCTCAAAATAAAGGGATGGAGGAAGATTTACCAAGCAAATGGAGAACAAAAAAAAGCAGGGGTTGCAATCCTAGTCTCTGATAAAACAGACTTTAAACCATCAAAGATCAAAAGAGACAAAGAAGGCCATTACATAATGGTCAAGGGATCAATTCAACAGGAAGAGCTAACTATCCTAAATATATATGCACCCAATACAGGAGCACCCAGATTCATAAAGCAAGTCCTTAGAGACTTACAAAGAGACTTAGACTCCCATACAATAATAATGGGAGACTTCAACACTCCACTGTCAACATTAGACAGATCAACGAGACAGAAAGTTAACAAGGATGTCCAGGAATTGAACTCATCTCTGCAGCAAGCAGACCTAATAGACATCTATAGAACTCTCCACCCCAAATCAACAGAATATACATTCTTCTCAGCACCACATCGTACTTACTCCAAAATTGACCATATAATTGGAAGTAAAGCACTCCTCAGCAAATGTACAAGAACAGAAATTATAACAAACTGTCTCTCAGACCACAGTGCAATCAAACTAGAACTCAGGACTAAGAAACTCAATCAAAACCGCTCAACTACATGGAAACTGAACAACCTGCTCCTGAATGACTACTGGGTACATAACGAAATGAAGGCAGAAATAAAGATGTTCTTTGAAACCAATGAGAACAAAGATACAACATACCAGAATCTCTGGGACACATTTAAAGCAGTGTGCAGAGGGAAATTTATAGCACTAAATGCCCACAAGAGAAAGCAGGAAAGATCAAAAATTGACACTCTAACATCGCAATTAAAAGAACTAGAGAAGCAAGAGCAAACACATTCCAAAGCTAGCAGAAGGCAAGAAATAACTAAGATCAGAGCAGAACTGAAGGAGATAGAGACACAAAAAACCCTCCAAAAAATCAATGAATCCAGGAGTTGGTTTTTTGAAAAGATCAACAAAATTGACAGACCACTAGCAAGACTAATAAAGAAGAAAAGAGAGAAGAATCAAATCGACGCAATTAAAAATGATAAAGGGGATATCACCACCGACCCCACAGAAATACAAACTACCATCAGAGAATACTATAAACACCTCTACGCAAATAAACTGGAAAACCTAGAAGAAATGGATAATTTCCTGGACACTTACACTCTTCCAAGACTAAACCAGGAAGAAGTTGAATCCCTGAATAGACCAATAGCAGGCTCTGAAATTGAGGCAACAATTAATAGCCTACCAACCAAAAAAAGTCCAGGACCAGATGGATTCACAGCTGAATTCTACCAGAGGTACAAGGAGGAGTTGGTACCATTCCTTCTGAAACTATTCCAATCAATAGAAAAAGAGGGAATCCTCCCTAACTCATTTTATGAGGCCAACATCATCCTGATACCAAAGCCTGGCAGAGACACAACAAAAAAAGAGAATTTTAGACCAATATCCCTGATGAACATCGATGCAAAAATCCTCAATAAAATACTGGCAAACCGGATTCAACAACACATCAAAAAGCTTATGCACCATGATCAAGTGGGCTTCATCCCTGGGATGCAAGGCTGGTTCAACATTCGCAAATCAATAAACATAATCCAGCATATAAACAGAACCAAAGACAAGAACCACATGATTATCTCAATAGATGCAGAAAAGGCTTTTGATAAAATTCAACAGCCCTTCATGCTAAAAACGCTCAATAAATTCGGTATTGATGGAACGTACCTCAAAATAATAAGAGCTATTTATGACAAACCCACAGCCAATATCATACTGAATGGGCAAAAACTGGAAAAATTCCCTTTGAAAACTGGCACAAGACAGGGATGCCCTCTCTCACCACTCCTATTCAACATAGTGTTGGAAGTTCTGGCTAGGGCAATTAGGCAAGTGAAAGAAATCAGGGGTATTCAGTTAGGAAAAGAAGAAGTCAAATTGTCCCTGTTTGCAGATGACATGATTGTATATTTAGAAAACCCCATTGTCTCAGCCCAAAATCTCCTTAAGCTGATAAGCAACTTCAGCAAAGTCTCAGGATACAAAATTAATGTGCAAAAATCACAAGCATTCTTATACACCAATAACAGACAAACACAGAGCCAAATCATGAATGAACTTCCATTCACAATTGCTTCAAAGAGAATGAAATACCTAGGAATCCAACTTACAAGGGATGTAAAGGACCTCTTCAAGGAGAACTACAAACCACTGCTCAGTGAAATAAAAGAGGACACAAACAAATGGAAGAACATACCATGCTCATGGATAGGAAGAATCAATATCGTGAAAATGGCCATACTGCCCAAGGTAATTTATAGATTCAATGCCATCCCCATCAAGCTACCAATGAGTTTCTTCACAGAATTGGAAAAAACTGCTTTAAAGTTCATATGGAACCAAAAAAGAGCCCGCATCTCCAAGACAATCCTAAGTCAAAAGAACAAAGCTGGAGGCATCACGCTACCTGACTTCAAACTATACTACAAGGCTACAGTAACCAAAACAGCATGGTACTGGTACCAAAACAGAGATATAGACCAATGGAACAGAACAGAGTCCTCAGAAATAATACCACAAATCTACAGCCATCTGATCTTTGACAAACCTGAGAAAAACAAGAAATGGGGAAAGGATTCCCTATTTAATAAATGGTGCTGGGAAAATTGGCTAGCCATCAGTAGAAAGCTGAAACTGGATCCTTTCCTTACTCCTTATACGAAAATTAATTCAAGATGGATTAGAGACTTAAATGTTAGACCTAATACCATAAAAATCCTAGAGGAAAACCTAGGTAGTACCATTCAGGACATAGGCATGGGCAAAGACTTCATGTCTAAAACACCAAAAGCAACGGCAGCAAAAGCTAAAATTGACAAATGGGATCTAATTAAACTAAAGAGCTTCTGCACAGCAAAAGAAACTACCATCAGAGTGAACAGGCAACCTACAGAATGGGAGAAAATTTTTGCAATCTACTCATCTGACAAAGGGCTAATATCCAGAACCTACAAAGAACTCCAACAAATTTACAAGAAAAAAACAAACAACCCCATCAAAAAGTGGGCAAAGGATATGAACAGACATTTCTCAAAAGAGGACATTCATACAGCCAACAGACATATGAAAAAATGCTCATCATCACTGGCCATCAGAGAAATGCAAATCAAAACCACAATGAGATACCATCTCACACCAGTTAGAATGGCGATCATTAAAAAGTCAGGAAACAACAGGTGCTGGAGAGGATGTGGAGAAATAGGAACACTTTTACACTGTTGGTGGGATTGTAAACTAGTTCAACCATTATGGAAAACAGTATGGCGATTCCTCAAGGATCTAGAACTAGATGTACCATATGACCCAGCCATCCCATTACTGGGGATATACCCAAAGGATTATAAATTATGCTGCTATAAAGACACATGCACACGTATGTTTATTGCAGCACTATTCACAATAGCAAAGACTTGGAATCAACCCAAATGTCCATCAGTGACAGATTGGATTAAGAAAATGTGGCACATATACACCATGGAATACTATGCAGCCATAAAAAAGGATGAGTTTGCGTCCTTTGTAGGGACATGGATGCAGCTGGAAACCATCATTCTTAGCAAACTATCACAAGAACAGAAAACCAAACACCGCATGTTCTCACTCATAGGTGGGAACTGAACAACGAGATCACTTGGACTCAGGAAGGGGAACATCACACACCGGGGCCTATCATGGGGAGGGGGTAGGGGGGAGGGATTGCATTGGGAGTTATACCTGATGTAAATGACGAGTTGATGGGTGCAGCAGACTAACATGGCACAAGTATACATATGTAACAAACCTGCATGTTATGCACATGTACCCTACATCTTAAAGTATAATAATAATAAATAAATTAAAAAAAAAAAAAAAGAAAATCATACACAAGAGTTAAGCAGTTCGGTCTCCACTAACAGATTAGCATGCAAAATGGACATCAGCACTCTGTGGTCTGTTTTTTGACTATGTAACTGTCACTATTCCACACTGAGGGGGGGAAGCACAACTTTTTACTGCATTCATGTTTTATGGTTTACTCCCTCCCTGTGTCCCTTAAATGCCTGCTCTTTTAGAATCTCTAGTAACACAATCACATCGTTTCCAAAATGTTTCTGCATTCCCCACCTTCTTCTCCCCTGTTGGAAGGACACAAACATCCTCCTGAGTCATACATTTCACCCTACGCAGTAATTACAGGCTGCGAGTCACTGATGTAGCAAAACTAGAAATAACTGCTGGAGGCAAGCAACCAGTCGGCATCCCACACAAATTATTCACAGCACAAATATCAATATACAGTAGGCCCTCCAGTTGGTTGTGTTGATTCCCTGGAAATACTTTGTACTGAATTTTCCAGATGATTTATCTTACGCTCCAGAAAGGCAATGTCTACCTCACACACTTAATCATGTATCTGTGTGGTTTTAATGTTTCAACTTAACATAGCTTTCCCCTTCCTGTGCTTTCTGGTCTGGTTCCTTGGGTAGTGGAATGGAAAGGCTTCATGATATCTTAAATCCCCACACATTCATAAGAAATGAGTAGGATTATTACTTTGTTTTAACCACAGTGCACTTTATCTTAGTCCTAAATTACACAGATCATATTAGGCAAATAAGGAACAGAGATCTGGAATTAAAATATAGGAGAGAAAGATGGTTATTCACCAAACCTGGCTCCAGGCAGATGGGTGCTATATTGGTTCCAGCTCCTGATCTGGAGTCAGATTACCTGCATTCAAATGTCAAATTTCCCTTACAAGAGACATGACTTTGGGTGAATTATGAACACATATGGGCCTCAATTTTGTCAGGAGAGGATAAAAATAACACCTTTCTCATCAGGCTGCTATGAGGATTAAGATAATGCACATAAAGTACTAGAACTGCACCTGGAACTCATAACTCCTCCATATATGGGAGCTGCTAAAATCATTGTTGATTTTCATATTCATAACCCTAATCACCTTACACATTGTTACCAAGCATGACAGACTGTCACTCCGATGAGTTGATCCTTATGTCTCAAAAGTACTGCAGCTCTGCATCAATATTCTTCAGGTTCCACACCTGACTTTAATTTCCCAGCCGTTTCTGAATGTGAGCCAAAAATGGTCTAGAACATCAAGACTCAGAAAAATAAATGAGGCAAAAGTCATGCTGATGGAATGCTTCCTCTGACTTGCACCAGAATTCCACTACAGACTTCTGAAGTACTTACGGAAAAGGGTGCAAGGAGGAAGGGGCATGGCTTGTCTGCAGTGGGACTGCAGAAGCCTAAAGAGCTGGTTCTAGAAAATGACCCCATCTCTAGAAGTGAGCAGGCAGCATCAGGAGGAGGGCCATGCCTGTCTCAAATCCATCCCAATTTGTAAAACTAAGTGTGTAAACAAAAAATCTCCCTCTGAATCATACAATGTCAGCTTCTCCACTTTCCTTCTTAACCCACAATTTTAAATTTCCTCTACCAACTGCCAGAACAATGGCTCATATCTTCAATTCTCCTACTACCCCCTGCGTCAAGCCTGCCTTGCCTGCAGCTCTGTCTGGGAGCATTTCAGGCTTTTATTTTTTATTTAAAATGAAACAAAACAAAACAAACAAACAAAAACAAGTCCTCAATGTCTATCTTTAACTATGGCATAGAAAGGGGAGGCTGAAGAGTTAGTGTCTGGCCACATCCAGGCACACAGTGGTGGCAGTCTCAGAAAAGAAAGGCAGGCAGGGTGAGAACTTGAGGCCGCTCCAAGGGCTCTCCCACTGCACCATGATGCTGCATGAGCTGATGTCCACCAGCATTCTGTTCAGGTTAACATGTCTCCCATGTCTGTGCTCCCTCAGGTGGCTTCCATAGGCAAATTAGTTCCATGAAACAACACTAGGTAGGCATTGGCCTGTCCCTACCTGCTGTCTCTAACTAATCCTGAGACAGAAAAGGTACTCCTAACCCAGGGTTAAAACAATAAATGAAACAAATGCAATAAAACTAACCTAGTGTCTGTTCCACACCCATCAAAGAAGGTGCTACTTTGCCTTCTCTTGCCTTTTCATCAGACCCCATTCTCAATCTCTTTCTTTGTTTTTTCATCATAAGAAAACAAAGCCAAAAAGATAGCTGGAAGATGAGGGAGAGGGACGGCAAAGACAGCTCCTAGGTCTCTGGTTTGCATGGACCTGAACAGCTGGCGGTGACTATCACCACTTGGTTTTGGTCATGTTGACAGCAGAGGGCCTCTGTGACACCCCATAGAAAACATTAGTAAGGCCATTAATATAGGATCTTCAGCTCAGAAGGAGAGCTTTGGGTGGGGGATAGAAAACTGAGGATCATGTACCTTTGCATAAATGCTCCCTAAGGACAGGAGCTTGGATAAACTCTCATTATGAAAGAGCATGTGTAGAGAAAAGCAGGTCTCCAACCAAGAATTACCAAACTCTGAATATTTAGTGGCTGAGTACAGATGGGCAGATCTGCAAAGGAAGCTGAGGAGCAGCCTGAGAGGCCAGAAGCAATGCAGGGGGGAGCATCTCATCAGTGACCTCCTCTTAACCAGTGTGCCAGATCCCACAAAGCCCTTCATTCCTTCCAGGATACACAGCAGATGCCCCGAATGCTGGACACAAAGGTTAATAGGGTACTCTCCAGCACATGCATGACTTTCTGCTTCACTAGTTGGATTGTAGGCTTATCAACAGCTGGTTTGAGATTGTAGTCTCAAACCTGTTTATACCAGTTGCACTGGTTACAATGAAAAAGCCTAATCAAACATTATATGAATACAAACTGAAATAGAGTGGTGCCCTCTTCTCCACAGGGTATATGCCTGAAACCACAGAGAGTACAGAACCTGACTGCTGCCAGCCATAACACATTTCTGTTCATGTCTTCCACCTACAAATTTAATGCCTTTTTCATCTTCACTAAGCACTTGTCATGCACTGTGGCCATAACTTTTGCAGCCTGAGGTGTGACAGCAAAACTACTAGCATGAGTTTTTTCCCTCTTCACAATTTCATAGATAGAAGATTCATTCTTTCCGTAGATCTTAGCAACTTCAGCATATGAGTTTTTTTTTTCTTTCTCACTTAAAGGAAGCACTTTACAGCTTCATTTTTGCATATCCAAATTGCCAGCATCATCACCTTCGTGCTTTGGGGCCAATGTTGAGTAAAAATAAAGGTGACAAGAACACAAACAGTGCAATCCCAAGAAAGTGGAACTGATCCCTGAGTGGACACTAAGTGAGTAATGGGTGGGTAGTGTGGACAGCATGAATACACAGGAGAAATAGATGGTCCACATCCTGGGCAGAATATAATGTGATGGCAAGAGATTTCACCATGCTACTCAGAAATAGTGAGCAATTGAAAACTATTATTATGAAAATTGTTTCTAGACTCTTTGATTTCATATTTTGGAAACATGGTTGACCACAAGTAACAAAAACGACAAAAAATGAAACCAACGATAAGGAGGAACTACTGTACAGTGAAGGAGAGTTATTCCTAAGAAACCAAAGATTCTAAAAGAAAACTGTGGGAAAAAAAAAAAAAAAAGATTGTCAGGTTAGATCAAGGTAAGCAAATAATAAACGGTGAAGGAAAAAGTAATTTTAAAATGTGCAGGGTAACACTCAGATATCTTTGTGAGCATCTAAACTCTCCCTCCATCTTCAAAATGTTGATTGAAATGCTTAACTGGTGTATTATGGGTTTATGCCAAAAGATGACGCAGAGACATCTGCCATCAGCAGAAACACTGTCAAACACCACAGACCTGCACCTAACGATGGGCATATGAATGTATGTTTTCAAAGAATTCATTGTGAAAACACAATCAATTTTTGTATTTTAAGCTAAAATAAAATATTTATAATATTCACCTTTTGAAAAATAATTCCCTATGTCAATCAACCTTTTTGATTTACTGACCAATTATGGTCTCGACTGTGACAGTGAAGGAGCCGTCAGTGTTGCCAGACCCTTCAGTAAGATGAGGCATGGAAGATACCCACTGGATTTAGAGATTAATGGGACTGGAGAAAGGTAATGAAGTCAGGCTCAGGATAGTCAACTGTTATGTGACAATGTCACAAGCTGTTCTTCCCTATCAAGTTCTTTTCCACTTAGTGTTTTAGAATTTAAGTGCTGCTTTTTAATCTCCTTTATTGAGCAAATGGTTTCAATGTATTCTACAGCTGAAAAAGCCCTTAATAATGAGAATAAGGATGGTGATGATGATAGAAGTATTATGGAAATAATATTAACAACAGTAACAATGATAGCTAGCTTCCATTGAAAATATATTGTCCCACAGACATTGTTATATATGCTTTACATGCATCCTTGCTTAATTCTCAGTCTCTCAGTTATGTACTATTATTATTTCCATTTTAAAGATAAGACAACTCTGGACCAGACAAGTTGAGTAACTTCTCTAAGTCTGCAGAGCCACTAAGGGTTGAACCTGACATTCAAACCCAGGCATTCAGAGCCTATGCTCTTAACTTCTACACTGTGAAGTCATCCAGATTAACTAAGCTAATGTTCTCATTCTATAGATCATAAAATGATGTCCAGAGAGATTAAACAACTGGCTGGAGACATGGCAGACACTCTCAGATCCCAATCCTATGCTCTTTCTACTATACCACAGTAGTAATGAGTGCAGTAATAGCAGTAGAAAATGACTCCTAAAAACCAACAAGTGCTGCTTCCTTGCTTCTACACAATGGTGTGCCTCCAAAGTGTTCCTTGTTAGGCACTGTTTTTTGTTTAAGCTCCATCAATACTCAGCTTCGTGGGCTCAGGTTTTTCTTGAAAGGTTAATCACAGCTAAGAAAAACAAAGCCTTTTAAAAATGTGATGTGTATTTCTTCCATGAATTTAGTGGTATAATTGTAATCAGGAAAATAAATTAAAGGATGAACATATGCAACGTGCTTACTGCCATGGGAGTCTGCAGTGGAAGAACCACAAAAACAAGAATAGTTACACAGTGATAATACATATCCAGCATAAACCAGACACACTTAATTTCAGGGTATGATGCAAGAAAATAAGCAAGGTAGGCCGGGCGCAGTGGCTCACGCCTGTAATCCCAGCAGTTTGGGAGGCCGAGGCGGGTGGATCACGAAGTCAGGAGATCGAGACCATCCTGGCTAACACGGTGAAACCCGTCTCTACTAAAAATACAAAAAACTAGCCGGGCGCGGTGGCGGGCGCCTGTAGTCCCAGCTACTTGGGAGGCTGAGGCAGGAGAATGGCGTGAACCCGGGAGGCGGAGCTTGTAGTGAGCTGAGATCCGGCCACTGCACTCCAGCCTGGGCGACAGAGCGAGACTCCTTCTCAAAAAAAAAAAAAAAAGGAAGGTAAATTTTTAAAGCAAACTCAACTTTCCAACTTAAGTGTTAAAAGTGTCATTCAAAGATATTTACAAAGAGAATGACACCATTAAGGAGACCAAAATGCAAATAACATGTTACTGACCTTCTCCATGTCCCAAGACTTCCTGCCCACAGTGTACAAATAAAAGGCAGAGGACAAAAGTGTAAGGTACAGGTGCACAGGGCGTCATGCCAGACCTCTACAAGGAGTATGAGCTCCGTCTGATCTGAGCTTCCCTGGATGACAAAGCTGTCACTGTAACCAGGTCTCCTTAGACACCTCTCTGCTCTCCTAATGAGAATCATTTCCATAGTTCCTGGTAATTTCTATCACAATGATGCTTTTCTAAAAACTCACTCATATATATTTTATAGGATCAAAATTTAATAGGAATTGCCAAATTGCCCCACATTGGTCTTATCAATTCACAGTCCATCTATGGAGTGAGACCATGTGGTATTGACTTCTTAGCAAAGTGGTAGCTGCTGAGCACACCTGCATCACGATCATCTGGGAGTGGGAAGAGTGTGTTCACATTAGGAATGCGTGTCCCAGGCTGTACCACAGATCTACTAAATCAGATGTGCATTTCAATAACCATGGTCATTGACTTGTTTGCTCACTCAAGTCTGAGGATGATTCTGTGAGAGGCTGTCTGGAGCCACGTTTGAAAAAACACTATGAAGCCAAGGGTGAGCTCACTGGGAAACAGTTCCCGATCAATTCATAACGCCTGCATGGTGGCAGGAATGGGGAAATCATAGTAGCTGGATACATCACACCAATCTCTCCTTTCTCCTTCCCTCCTCATTCCTGACTGCCTAGAGAACTCCTATTCATCCTTTACAACTCTTTCTAGAAGAGACTTCTTCAGCCAGCATGCCAAGACCTCCCTCCTTGTGTCAACGCACCATCTAGCACTCACTATCACAGTTTTCTAGCATGTCTCCCAGGACAGGCAGGGACTTTTTCTTGTTCATTTTGTTCTTCTCACAACTAGCTTTTTGCCTAGTCTGTAAATAGAATTCAATGAATCCTTAGCAAATGAATACATGATTGAAAAAACAAAAGCAAAGGATAGAGCAAATACAGAACCAGTTCCTGGGAAGGACAAGACAGCAAAACCCAGCCTCCTACTTTCCACTATCCTGTTTCCCATAAAGATCCCAGGTCTTCCAAGAGTAAGGAAAATCAAGCTGATAAATGAGTACTGGTGGCCAGCAACCTTCCCACTGCAGCCAGGCTTTGTCTCCAGGCCATAAACAACTCCTTGCTCACAGGAGTTGTACCCTGTTGGGATCAGCAAACAGCTGTAGCAACAGCAGCGTGTGACCTGCCCAGCTTGTTTAGGTGGCATGTGTTTGTGAGAAAAACTTGCTCTGTGGTGTTTCTCTATAATGATTACTTGGAGAAATGATGTTATTTTTAAGGGCTGGGGAATATCAAATAGGCTTATTTGGCAAAAGCCACAATCTGTTCACTTCACTTTGTGTGCATATGTGAAAATCCTCACGCTAGTAGCCAGTTTTCAAATCCACTGGGAAGAAACTCCAAAACCAGGTTGGGGGCAGGAAAACACAACCCTAGGATGACAAGCATGCAAATTAACACTGAAACCAGGCAAAGGACTAGTGCTGACGGATGAAAACACTGAGGTCAGCTATATGGAAGGATTAGGAAAATTCTAAATAGGGAAGCATTCTGCCCACAAGTTTTGTTAGGAGAGGACACTAACACCAGTCATTTATGGTCCCAAAGCCCAGTATATTGGCGTTGGGGATGTAGGTGTCTGCTGAAAGGACAGTGGCACTCAAAACTCAGGATCCAGATACACTCTCCTCTTAACTCTTCAAGCTCTTAGATAATCAACTAGTAGAGTAAAAATAATTGAATCATGGACTACTAATGCACATGGCAAAAACTCAATAGATATCCTAGTCAACAGATTCTTCTTCAGCTGTTCTGTCAAGATGATAATGAAACATCAGACAATCTGTGAGAACACGATGCCAAGAGGAAGAAATATAAATTGGGCTCCTATATTCCTTATGAAAATTACAAGATTCTAAATAATCAATTAGTTTCACATCCCCTGCCAACTCCCCTAATCTCTGCATAATCATTTCACTTCGTGAAATTTCTTGGGAATCCACTTACTATTCTGTCATCATGGACAGCAAATGAAAATCAAGTTCTCTGCAGAACATGAGAAACTTTGCACTGTATTGTAAAATGAGCTGATTGAGGGCACTTAATCCAAGAACAGCTAATTCTTAAGACCTCAAAGCAGAGTGGATAAATGTAAGGAAGGAGGAATGCAGCCAGGTTCTGATCGCACAGAAAAATGGATTCTGAGACTTGACAGGCTGCCTTATTAACAATTACAGTAACTAGGGCTATTCTTTTCAAAAGAATGCCTTGCAAGTTAGAATATAAAGACCCCATCTTTGGAGATCTGAGGTAGAAAAAATACCCCTCCTTTTAGAAAATAAGTTATGCCAGGCTTTGGGAGCAACATAAAAGATGAGAGGAAGCTCAAGGGGAATGGTTTAATTTTCTGAATGGCTTATCTTTCTAATTTCATCTCACTCAACCTCTTACACATTGGAAGGTGATTGTAAACTCTGGTATATTAGGAATAAATTTCTTGTTAAAAATAATAAACACCTTCCACTGACCAAGCTCTTAGAAAAGGATTAGAGAACCACTTTTCACTTTGAAAAAATCTTAAGACTCCCACTAAGAACTTTTGTTTATGTGGGTTCATCTATCTATATTCATAAAATTAGAACACTTAAAACTAAGACATTTTAAAAATAAGACTATCCAAGCACATATTCATTAGTGATGATGCCATCATGTCATGTAGCCAATGGAAAACTCCATTGTGCACTTGTCAGAGAAGAGTGAAAAGGGTGAACAAAGATCTTAGTATCATTTTGAAAATAGTTGGGACCTGAAGAACCGCCAGGGGTATCCAGACAACACTCTGAGAAACATTGACCTAGAGTCATGTCTAGTTGACACAAAAGTGTATTAGAATTCTAGAGATGTCAACTTTTTCAAGAACCACCTCTGTCATAAAAACAAACATACTGTGTATTATGTGTCAATAAAAAGTTTTTTTTTAAATAACAGATGCCAGTGCGAGAACTTTAATAAGTATATGTAAAACTTTCCGGAAGCTGGCAAGAAAACTGACACCACATTTGTTTTACAGCCTCTTCAAGTACAGATGACTCAGTGCTTCTACATATAGCTGTGCAGGGTCTCTACCAAGGGCCAGGCCTGTCTGGGTAAATCCATTCCCTTCAGCAAACACTGCAGGCAGGCAAATCACCTTAAGAAACAGTTGAACTCAGTGGTTAAGAGTTCAGGCTCTTGATTTCGACTTTCTGAGATCAAATCTTGAATTGGCCTCCTGCCAAATGACTTTGGGAAAGTTCTTAATCTTCCTCCAAGTACAAAAAGGGAGAATAACAACACTTACATGGTAGGATCTTCATAGGAATCCTATGAAGGGTTATGTTTCTAGGACACAATAGTACTTAATAAATGCCAGTTATCATTGTATCTTGTTTTACAATATACAAGACATCCCAAAAGTTTCAAAACAGTTTTATGCTGAAATTTCAGAAATATAAGCACTACAAACTTACCTCAAATACCATTTATTTAGTTATATAAATTTTAAGTAATAAAATTTTAGGTTTTTTTGTTTTCAGTCCCACTGATTAAAATTGACAAGTGCTGACTGAAATAAAAAGTACATTATTAATCTCATGGTGGAGTGGGGAATAATTGTACACACAACTGCTAGACAAAGAAGATTTTTTTACCATTAAGACTTAATTCAATAGACATTGCTGTGGTCTGAATGTGTCTCCCCAAAAGTAATGTGTTGGACACTTAATCCTCAATGCAACAGTGTTGGGAAGTGGGTCCTTCTCAGAGGTGCTTAGGTTATGAGGGCTCAGCCCTTATGAGTGGATTAATATCATTATAAAAGGGTTTCACAGTCAGAATTTGGTCCCTGTTGCCTTCTGCCTTCCACCATGTGAGGATGCAGCATTTCTCCCCTCTGGAGGATAAGGAAACAAGGCACCATCTTGGAAGTGGAGATCAGTCCTCACCAGACAACAAACCTGCCAGCAACCTGATCTTGGACTTCCCAGGCTCCAGACTGCAAGCAAAACAAAAACAAAAACAAAAACAAAAACAAACAAAAAAACAAAAAAACCTCTCTGTTCTTTATAAACTACCCAGTCTTGGGTATTTTGTTTCAATATCACAAAGAGGACTAAGACGGACATTTACTGAGCACCTACTATGTGCCATGCTTGTGCTAGGTACCAGGAAGATAAAATGAAACAAGACAAGAAGATTAGCCAATAAAGGTTTACAATGCCAGCAGGTGCAAGTGTGGAAACAAATTCATAAAGCATGTGTTCTGCTGTATTATTCAGGTCCAGGTATGCTCAGTGTGCTGGGGTTTCAGGTAATAGGGTGCTATGCCCAGGATACAGCCAAAAAGGAAAGGAATAGTATTCCCCTCACTGACACTTGGAAGACACTTTCCCTCCTTGTGATGCGGATTTTTTGTTCACTTGTCATTAATTCTGTTTATCTGCAAGAAGCTCACCTATCTATAGCTTTGTCTTTGCAGTAGCTTTTCAATAGCAGAGCTTTATTGAGCTTTTCCAGCTTTGTAAATCATAAATTGTCCTTTCAACATGCATAGCGACAAGCATTTCAACGCACACACTCTATTTACACATCATAACAACAGCTTCTTATTTAGATGTCAAATTCCAGCAACTAAAAACTCAGATGCACAAAACAGCAAGAAGCCAAATAATTCTCAAAACCATAACACTTTCCATAAACTTCAGTCCCCTTTATGCAGTCCTTCAGGTCATATAGCTCTTCTTTTCAAATACACATATATAATGAGTCTGTTCATCTGTTTTTCTAGGAGATTAAAAGTACAAAAATCAGGGGAGTCATTTGAAAACATGGTGCTCAGCTTCATGAATTCCCTAAAAGTTACAACCCAGGGCTACTGGGTTTTCTCCTTTCCTTTCCCCGCTCCCACCCCCGCTTCCAACCACTTCCCCTCTACAGCCCTCCCCTCACCTCCCTTCCCCTCCACTCTCCTTTCCTTTCTGACAGGGTCTCACTTTGTCACCAGGCTGGAGTGCAGTGATGCCATCACAGATCACTGCAGCCCTGACATCCCAGGCTCAGGTGATTCTCCCACCTCAGCCTCCCAAGTAGCTGGGACCACAGGCATGTACCACCATGCCCAGCTAATTTTTTGTATTTTTTTTTTAGATATGAGGTTTTGCCAGGTTGCTCAGGCTAGTCTTGAACCCCTGGGCTCAGGCAATCCACTCACCTTGGCCTCCTAAAATGCTGGAATTACAGGAATGAGTCACTGTGCCTGGCCACTACTGTGTTTTCTGAGGCAAATTAGTTTTAATAGAACCAGAAAGGACTAAGTAATATCCATAAAGTATATCAGACACCTATACTGTTACTGAAGAGTTATGTGCCCTAGTGAAAAGACTATTTTTTATTTTCTCATATCTCAAAAGATTGAAAATTACAAATCCTTGCAATTTAGGTGGATGAAGCGGGAGTCTCTACTTTTAAGAATTTAAAAATTAGCCAGGTATGGTAGTGTGTGCCTGTACCCTGGCTACTTTGGAGGCTGTGTTGGAGGCACTGCTTAAGCTCAGGAGTTCAAGGCTACAGTGAGCTGTGATCATGCCACTGCACTTAGCCTAGGTGACAGAGTGAGACCCTGTTTCTAAAATAATAATAATAGTAAGTAAATAAACGATAATTAAAAATAAAGCTCAACTCTACATTCAAAAGTTTCTTCAAATTTTTCTTAAAATTTCTAGTCCATGTGCAGAACTCACTTGCTTAAATAAGTTATCACTTATATCTAGTGAATATCATTATGCTATAGAAAAATAGTTGAAAAATGAACATATTGTAGAATTATTGACCATTGTTGTTTATTTAAATGCTAGAAAAAAAACTAAGTTTTATATACAATACATTTGAGAGAAGTTTATGATTTTTTGGTTTCTATAACTTTTAGTTATTTGACATTTGCAAACTAAACTGGAAAACTAAGAAAACTAAAAGTGATTTATTTTCTTCTCAGATAACTGAAGACAAGACATTTTTGAGAAGGTGAATTTTCCATATCATTGACTTATTTCAACATTTTGAGTGGGGCACAGCTTTATTCTAAATTTTTACGAATTTTAGAGTTGATTCAAAAAATACAATGTGAATATTATATAAAATCAGATAATAAGGTAGTATGTAAAATATGCATGGTGGGAGGAGTAAATTGTGAGGATTATTCTGGCCCTGCAAAACACAGAAGCATCTCAATTTCTCTTTTTCCACTGTGATTTTTATCTATTGTGTTATTTTGATATTTGTACATTTATTGGGAGCTAGCAGGGTGAGTTTCATATGGGTAGCATTTATTTTAACTAAATTTGGTTTTCACTTTAGAAACAAGTTCCTCCTCCCTCCTTTTTTTTTTTCTGCTGCCAAAGACCATTAGGCTTATAAATAAATACACAGCCCACAGGGAAGACTTGAGGAGGTTCAGGTAGACATTGCATTTGAATTCCCTGAGTTTGGTTTTATCTTAACAGCCTTCATACTCTTTGGACCACATCTGGGCAAGTGAAGTGAAGTGGGAAATGAAATAGTTGGATCAATGACGTCAACAACGAATGCCGCTGTTCAAAACCAAAACCGCACATTTCAGACAGAGGCTAGGTGTGGAATATACATATATATAACCTAAATCTTCTCATTTTCTCCTTTTTTGGTATGGGTAGAAATATCATGTAAGAGGCCTGTTACACAGATAACTAATGGGAGAGACATGTGCGCAGATGTCACTTGAGCCTCATTTTCCAAGCAAAAATTCAGGATTTCTGGTCTAAAACCATAGAGGATATTTTAAAGCCAGATGATTCCAGAAAATCTGAGACATGTGTCCACCACAGCTGTGATGCGGTCCACTCTCTCTCACCTACCCACTCCAGAATTTCTTACCCTTCATAAGATAGCCCCTACTCGAGATGGGCCAGACTTCTGCAACAAATGATAGACAAAGCAGGCTTGGTCCCAATGTAAAATGAAGTCTCAGAACTCACTGCTCAGTCACTTTGGAGAGTGAGATGAAGAGGCTATGCCACAGAGGCCCTTGGGCAGCACAGCTGCAGTGACAATACGAGTCAGTGCCAGGAAGAGGAAGGATCAAGTTAAATGTGATCCAATAACAAAATCACAACTCAGTCCCCATTAAGTAAGGCTTAGTTAGATGCTAATAAACTGGATCTAATTTTCTGATGGCCATCTTTGACAAGGAATAAGCTCTGCTACAATGAGTGTCCTAGATAATTCAAATATAGACATTACAGTGGGGCTTAATTTAAAAAAATTTTTTTTCACAAAGGAGCCTATCTCCTCAAATAGATTCTGAGGTGATTTCAGTTGGAAGCACATAGTTCTTTAAAACTCTTACATGAATCATCAGGAATAATCATACATTAAAAAATACTTTTTATATTTCCATTTTTAATTAAATTATATACACATATATAAATACATACACATATATGTATTAACTTTCCACTAGGAAACCCACACTAAGTACCTAGGGTTTGTCTGTAATAACTGAACACACTATCACAAAATAACCCAATGTCCTGGCCACAGACAATAGCAAATGCTTCAAGAGAAAGAATAGAGCCCTTTCAGCCAATTGTATAATTACATAATATGACCATGTTTACAGTATCAAAGGCAGGCAGAACAAATTACCTTGCTACTTCAAATTAATAGCCCCATTTACCTCAATTATATGGCAGGCAGGGTCTAAATAATGTGAGTAATTACTTCAATTCATTCAGATGGTATAGATTTGCCCTGTGTGTCTGCAACTATTTTTTCCTTCCAGTACACACACCTTAACCATTAGCAGATACCAAAATGCACAACAGCAAACTCCTATCAGTTTCATCTCTAACCAGTGTAAGCAAATTCTCTCCATTATTTGGCAGATTAAAATTTGTTATACTCTTAATAATCCAGGTTGACGTTTTCTTTTCTGACAAATCTCACTGGACCATATAATTTTAGAGCTAGGAAGTACCATCCAGGGACCACAGTCTAAATGCCAGCTCCCAGAAGCAGTCCAACCAGAAATCCAACCTGCTCACTCATAGCACATAAGGCAAGGAGGTCAGAAGCCCAAATGCTTGGGTTCAAATCCTGTCTCTGCCACTTACTAGCTGAATGTCCTTGACAAGTTCCTAAACCTCACCAAGTCTCAGAGTCCTCTTCTGTACAACTGTGGTAATAAGGGATTCTGATTTATAGGAATTAAATGAGACAATCCACATAATGCACTTAGCATGCTTCTTGGCACATAACAACTATTGTTAAGCCCTTACTATAATTATTCTTATAGCAGCACCACCTTTAAAAGGTTCCCCCGAAGGAAGTGTCCATGTCCTAATCCCTAGATCCTGTGAATATTACCTTATACAACAAAGGATGTGATTAATTTAAAGACCTTGGGAAGAGTGCTTATCCTGTTTTATACAAGTAGTCCCTAAATGCAGTCACATGGATACTTGTAACAGACAGGCACAGAGAGTTTTGAGACAGACAAACAGAAGAGTATGTAGGCACATGGAGCAGAATAAATGTTAGACCTAATACCACAAAAACCCTAGAGGAAAACCTAGGTAGTACCATTCAGGACATAGACATGGGCAAAGACTTCATGTCTAAAACACCAAAAGCAACAGCAGCAAAAGCCAAAATTGACAAATGGGATCTAATTAAACTAAAGAGCTTCTGCACAGCAAAAGAAACTACCATCAGGGTGAACAGGCAACCTACAGAATGGGAGAAAATTTTTGCAATCTACTCATCTGACAAAGGGCTAATATCCAGAACCTACAAAGAACTCAAACAAATTTACAAGAAAAAAACAAACAACCCCTTCAAAAAGTGGGCAAAGGATATGAACAGACATTTCTCAAAAGAAGACATTCATACAGCCAACAGACACATGAAAAAATGCTCATCATCACTGGCCATCAGAGAAATGCAAATCAAAACCACCATGAGATACCATCTCACACCAGTTAGAATGGCAATCATTAAAAAGTCAGGAAACCACAGGTGCTGGAGAGGATGTGGAGAAATAGGAACACTTTTACACTGTTGGTGGGATTGTAAACAAGTTCAACCATTGTGGAAAACAGTATGGCGATTCCTCAAGGATCTAGAACTAGAAGTACCATATGACCCAGCCATCCCATTACTGGGGATATACCCAGAGGATTATAAATCATGCTGCTATAAAGACATATGCACACGTATGTTTATTGCGGCACTATTCACAATAGCAAAGACTTGGAATCAACCCAAATGTCCATCAGTGACAGACTGGATTAAGAAAATGTGGCACATATACACCATGGAATACTATGCAGCCATAAAAAAGGATGAGTTTGTGTCCTTTGTAGGGACATGGATGCAACTGGAAACCATCATTCTCAGCAAACTATCGCAAGAACAGAAAACCAAACACCACATGTTCTCACTCATAGGTGGGAACTGAACAATGAGATCACTTGGACACAGGAAGGGGAGCATCACACACCGGGGCCTATCATGGGGAGGGGGGAAGGGGGAGGGGTTGCACTGGGAGTTATACTTGTGTAAATGAGGAGTTGATGGGTGCTGACAAGTTGATGGGTGCAGCACACCAACATGGCACAAGTATACATATGTAACAAACCTGCACGTTATGCACATGTACCCTACAACTTAAAGTATAATAATAATAAATAAATAAATAAATAAATAAATAAATAAATAAATAAAAGAGAAAAAAAAAAGAGCAGAGAGCTGAGGCTACGAACCAATGAATGCAGACAGCTGTCAGACGCTGCAAGAAGCAAGGAATATATTTTCCCTCTAGTGTCTCAAGACGGGGTGCGACTCTGTTGACACCTTAATTTCAGACTTCTGGCCTCAAGAGCTCCAAGAGACTACATATCTATTGCTGTAAACCACCACATGTGTGGTAATTTGTTACAGACAGCAGCCCCAGGAAACAAATACACTACCTCAACGGGTGCAGCTCTTGTTTGACCTTTAACCTGCAACTTACAGATGTTAACAGTGACAATGATAAGGCCAAAGATAAAGATGACTGAAAAACAAGAAACACCAAGGGCTGGTGTTATGAATTGAGCTTAACAAAAGTAAAGAAGCAGAAGAATGCAAGAGACAGTGAGCAAAGAGGTATGACTGAAGGATACACTGTAGTGAGATTTCTTAAGGAACTGGGAAGACCGATAGGGTTGAGGAAAATATTTATTATTTAGGTTCACCAGCCCAATTGGGTTAACATCCAAAGAACTGAGCCCTGAACAAAAAGTTACCTTTTAAGCATTTCATGGGGTGGGGGGAGATATGTGCAGGGGGAAGCATATTACAGAAGCAAGAAACAAAGACAGTTACTCAACTAATGGAGACATGCATTACATCATTTCTTACTTTCCAAGGAAACACATGTTTTACAACTTGAGTGTGTTTGTCTAGTGACCTTGTGGCTGTAGAGCTACAGAAACAAGGTCTTTCACAAGGTCTGGGAAAGGAGAAGAGATAAGGCTCACTAGCCACAGAAAAACAGGCAGTTAATTTTCGAAGGACTTCAGTTCTTTCTCTTTCTCTGAGGGAACTGGGTTTTCCTACACGCAACTGAGTTGCTTACACATTCTTTAATTTCTTTTCATTACTGTTCCATTTCCCCCCTTTGGTGCTTTTTATAACAAAGGTGTTAATAGAAAGCACCACTGTTTGCCACTTTTGCAGGACTGAGCTGCTTCTTCTTCGGGCAGTGGCTGATATTTGGTTAATGCCATCAACTGCACACTACTGTGCTGGGTTCCTACTGCCTCCATAGTTGACTCAATACTCCTAATAAACAGGGGTAAAAGGCAAGGGAGGATGACGCAGATGCCAAGAATAAGAAAGAACCCACGAATGAGAGTTTTCAATCTTCCAAATGTTGAGAACCATTCTTCAAACAAGGAATCTGGGGACCACCTGGGCCAAGTCTGGTGCTCTCAATAAAACGCACCAAAGGCGGGAACTGGAACATGGGCACACTTGCGCATTCTAGCTGTGATTTATACTACAGCTCGGCCATTTTCATCAATTTCTAGGCAACAGTTGGTTAAATTAAATTTTCCACATACTTCTACTTCTGAGGCTAAGAGGTAATCTAAAGCCAATCTATTCTGATATATAGCATTTCTTATTTGTGTTTCTTGTATTGTCAATAAATTTAGTGCCTTTGATGTTTCATTGGTTATAATTTTAAGGACTGCCCACAACCTTATGATGCCATTGAGCATGTAGATGGGGAGTATGCTACCCCTATGACCCACCTTGTGCCTAGGTAGCTGACCTATAATATTTAATGATTGTTTCACCAGGCCATTTATTAGTTTTTCAGTTTTTTATATCTGCATCCTTTTTGATATTTGTGCCTATTTTTGTGATGCATTACACATTGTGCTTCTTCTAGTTCTTCTTTTCACTATAAACTGGATATCTTAAGAATCCCCCTTGCTTTAGAGGAATTAGAAAGAAGAATGGCTTGATTGTTCCTAACACACATTCCCCTGTCCATTTAGCCAGCAGTTGCTGATATGCCCATGCTCCACAGATCTAATACAAGCTAGAGAGTACCATCCAAGCATTTGGAGCATCTAGCTAATGCCAAGTGTGGTTTAGAGTAGAGAATCAAGAGAAAGGTTTTGGATCTGGTAAATAGGAGTCATTCTTGGGGTTTCTCCATAGAATTTTCTTTTTAGTTTCATCATAACACTGTTGCCTGAGGCAGATTGTTTCTCCTACTGACTCTGTGAAATCCTTTCCCCATCAGGTGATACAGTACTTTCCAATTATGGAGGGTTTAAACAACCAAACACTGGCTGAGGCTGTTGGTTCACTGGCAAGGTTAGGTGAAGTGGAGTTATCTTGTGGCATTAATTCCTTTGCCTTCCATGGCCACTGGTCTCCCATATTAGTTTCTCCACATACATAGCATGAGGAAGTTTCTGAGATGCCAGCTATATTTTCAGCTAGTTGAGCAGAAAAGTTTTTGGTTGATGGGGGAAACTCAGGTACTGATAATCAAAATGCTTATAGAATGACTTATGAACCCAGAATTGTGGGGTTGGATTCATTTGATTCCTTCTAGTCTTTTTAACAATTAGTGGAATTCTGAGGCCTGCTCCTTGTCTCCTCACTGGCCTTGGTATATATATACATATATACACACACACATATATATATACACACACACATATATATATATATGTTTACTTTATTTCCCTTGGCCAATAACAGTGCTCAGGATAATGCTATTAATTCAGCCTTCTGAGGGGAAGTCCCAGAAGTTAAGGCTTGAGCCTGGACTACTGAGTGTTGGGTCAATACTGCATATGCTGCATATCACACCTCATTTGTTATGAAACTGGTACCATCAGTGAAGTATTCAACATCTACGCTCTCCAAGGGGGTATCTCGGAGATCTTCCTTGCTTGAGAACACTTTGTTCACCGTATTTATGCAACAGTGGGGCAGGTCCTGCCAGCCGTGAGGTAACCCACCATCCTTCCAATCGGGTTCCTCCACAGGCAGCAGGGTAGCTGGGTTCAAGGTATTTATAGTCTCCAGTGTCAGTTGGGGATTTTCACACAGAAGCCCTTGATTCTTTAGCATTCTAGAGTTGGAAAGCCAGTGATGTCCTTTGTGTTCCATTAAGGTGACTGCAGCATGTGGCACCTCAACTATTAACTTCTGACCTAGGGCTAGCTTGTTGGCATCTTCTATAAGGATTGCTGTAGCTGCCAATGCCCTGAGGCAATGGGGCCAACCTAAGTCCACAAAGTCCAGTCTTTTGGATAAGTATGCTACCAGCTGATGCCTAGAGCCCAACAACTGAGTTAAAACTCTGACTGCCATTCCTTTTTGTTCATCCACATACAAAAAGAAGGGCTTTTTTTTTATGTCTGGTAACCCTAGTGCCATGGCCTGGATGAGAGCTTCCTTTATATCCTTAAAGGCCTTTTCATGTTCCTTTTCCCATTGTAGGGGCTCTGTTTCCCCTTCTGTAGTAGCCTCAAATAAGGGCCTTGCTATACGGGAGAAGTTTGGAATACAGTTTCTGCAGAATCCCACTGCACCTAGAAATTCCCTGACCTGCCACCTTGGAACTGGGGTGGGAAATGCACATCCAGGCTCACGGTGTGCACGTCCAAGCCTTGCTGGCCTTGGGATACCATGACTCCTAGATATCCAACCTCCTGAGAGCAAACTTTTGTCTTTCCTTGGACACTTCATACCAGCTTCACAAAGCAGGTGGAGAAGTCCCTCTGTTCCTTGGAGGCATTCCTCCCTGTGGGGGCAACAAATAGCAAATCATCAATGTAATGTAATAGCACACAATTATCACTAGGTGGCACAAAAGCCTCAAGGTTGGTAGCCAAAGCCTCCTGAAACATAGTGGGAGAATTCTTGAACTTTTGAGGCAACCTTGTCCAGGTATACTGAGATTGCCCCTACTGGAAGGCAAATACAGGCAGACTTTGGAAAGCAAGCCTCAAGCAAAAGAAAGTATCCTTTAAGTCCAGACATGTGAACCATGCGACTTCAGCAGGAATCTGTCCCAACACTGTGTATGGGTTGGGTACTATGGCATGGATAGTGACAGTGGCCTTGCTTACTGCCTGGAGGTCCTGCACTGGCTTGCATTCACTATTTGGTTTGTGCATGGGCAGCAGAGGAGTATTCGAGGAGGATTTGCATTTCACTATAATCCCATGTTTATAGAGCTGATTTAGATGTTTTGTTATGCCTTCAATTGCCTCTCTGGGTAAAGGGTATTGACGGACTTGTACAGGAGCAGCCTAAAGGTTAAGCTCTGCTACCACTGGAGTTCTGTTTGCAGCAAGTCCAGGGGGGTCATCCTCAGCCTATACACCTGGTACCTTGAAAAGCATTCCCTACATATTGTGTAAGTCCAGCTCTGGCAGCTTCCTGGTACATAGTTCATAGAGCAGCTATTTCTCAGTTCTTGGGACAGTTAGAGTCAATACCATTGCCTTTGGCTTTCCTATATCCAGGGTCACATTCCCTTTAGGTGTAAAGGAAATCTTGCCTGCAGTTTCTGGAGTAAGTATCTCCCCAACAAGGGCACTGGACAATTTGGCATATATAGAAACTCATGCTGAACTCCTTGTCCCCCCAATAACACATCTTCTGAATTTGCAAAAAAGGTCTCTGTTCTCTGGCTCCAGTATCCCCTATGATAGTAGCTCAGTTCTTTGTGGGGGGTGCTAATCATGTGAGTTACCACAGAGAAATCAGCACCAGTATCGACCAAAAAATCCATTGATTGGTCCCTTATTTCTATAGAGACCCTACACTTCCTGGGACCTAAAAAGATGGAGTCCAGTCTGTCTCAGTCTTCAAAATTCTCTGCCCCTGCTAAGCCAATTAGATCAGGATCTGCCTTTGAAGCAACATGACTGGCAACCAAACACTGCAGTCAGGTGTTAGACCATTGATCATCATCACCTTCCTTTTCCTTTTTGGGGCATTCATCTTTCTAATGGCCCATTTGCCTGCATCTTGCACACTGATTCCTGTCCATACCAGAACCTGCTTTTTTCCTGGTCTTGTCTGCACTCTTCCTTGGCCTCTGCCTTGGCCATACCCTTTAGCAAATCCAGGGTTACTTTCTGCTAGCGTAGATGCTATAAATTGAGCTGTCTCTTTGTTTCTATTTCTGGTTTTTCTTTCTTCCTTTGGTTGGGCTGTCTGAGCCACTAATGCCTTGTAATGTTCCTCTAGGCAGGGTTGTAACCACTTGGGGCAAGTTTGTCCCACATTGAGCCAAAAGTCTACATAAGGAAACTCGTCTAGGTATCCTGGTTGTCCTCCAACTCCAGTGACCACCTTAAACACACAGCCAATTTGTTCCCTGTATATTGCACCTTCAGAGGGCCACCCCACATTGAAAGCAGACCAATCTATCTCACAGTATGTCCTAGCTTTTGAGCATCCAGTTTCATCCCATAATCATCTCTAAATCCTTTTTTAAAATATTTTTATCATGCACTCCAAAAGAGTTCGTTTCAATGTTTTCCCTCCTATTTCCTCTCTTGCAGTGCACTTGCACTCTCAGGTCCACCAGGTCCTTTGATGGGAGTTTCAGATGCTGCTGAGCCAGGAATGTGCTTTCCTCTTCACAGCCTGCTGCAGATGTGGAACTGGTCCTATCAGCCATATGCAATATCCTAAGTCTGACTTCCCTCAAACATGCCTTGGGCACACAGCCTGCGCTAAGGGATCTGTGCCTCCCCACATCACTCCTTGCATTGGCCTCTCCTGAGACCATCTCTTTCACACCACCTCCTTTGCCCCAGGACTCCTCACTGGATGAAACGAGCCTCTCTTATGTCCCAGGTGCATCTAGTTAGGCTACCACATTCAAACACATACACCACTCCTATCCCAGGCCTCCTCATAAGATGAAATGAGCCTCTCTCGTCATCCCAACTAGGTTCACATGCACCCACACACTCCCCGTTGGGGTGGCAAACCACTCTTGCCACCACATCAGCAAGCTCTACCTTGCTGCACTTGTGGCTCTATCAGCCCATTTTCTTCTTTTTTCCAGTTCCAGTGTTAGTAGGGACACGAGGTTCATCCAAATTGGCAAGCCACTCTTGCTGCCCCCAGTCACTCTAAGATGGACTAGTGGTTGATCCCTGGGAGGTGGTCAAGCTCCCCTTTGTCCTTATGGGACAGGCTTCCTTGCCTTGGGCCCTTGCTCCTTACTGTGGTTCCTGAACTGCTGGTATCATCCTGAAGCCCGATCCTCAGTTCCACTGTGCTGCTGGGCAGGCTGCCGGGACATGGGCAGAGCCAGTCTCCATCTGGGTGAAGTTCCCTCACAGCGTGCCTTGGATACCAGGTCTCCCCTGTCCCCTGGACTCTGGTCCCATAGGCAAAAGAGACAGTAAATCTCTCATCTCCAATCCCTGTATGGTTCAACAGAAATGTAACTGGATTTATTAAAGAATCAGAGACCAACGGGGTTGAGGAGGTTACTTATTACTTAGGTGCACCTGCCCAGTCAGATTAACATCCAAAGGACTGAGTCCTAAACAAAGAGTTAAGTTACCTTTTAAGCATTTCTTGGGGGCAGGGGGAGATATGTGCAGGAGGAAGCGTATTATAGAAGCAAGAAACAAAGACAGCTATTCAATTAATTGAGACATGCATTACATCACTTCTTACTTTCCAAGGAAAAATATATTTTACAACTTGAGTTTATCTGTCTAGTGACCTCTCAGCTGAACAGCTAGAGAAAAGGGATCTTTCACAATGTCTGGGAAATGAGGAGAGATAAGGTTCACTAGCCACAGAAAAGCAGGCAATAATTGTTAAAAGCCACCAGCTCTTTCTCAGGGAGAATTGGGTTTTCTTACATACAACTGAGTTTCCACTTACACATTCTTTAATTTCTTTTAATTTCTGTTCCAACACAAGGGTTCAGGGAAGAAAACACAGACAGCATGAGGCTAGATACTCACTCTATAATGGGTCTCATCCACTAGAGACAGCAATTTCCATTGCCATTGCATTGTTTGTTTTTAAATAACATGTTTATCCATTTAGTACTCTAGGCTTTTTCCTTATATTTATTATGTTTTTAGTTTGTACAACTTCTTGAATCTATGGATTGATCTCTCTTACAAATCTGGGGAAATTCTTAGCCTCAAACACTGCGTCTGCTCATTGAGTCTGTCTCTCCTCCTTCTGAGACTCCAATTATACTTACCTGAGACTTTTCATTGTGTCCCACTTTTATGCTTTTTTCTATATGTTATATTTTTCCCTCTTAGAATTTCAGCATAAATCATTTATATTAACCTTCCTTCTGGGTCACTATTCTTGTTTTCTGCTATATATGATCTCTCTGTTAAAATCCCATCCATTAAGTTCTTAATTGCAGATATATTTTCCAAGTAATAGAAAGTCCATTTGATTCTTTATAGATTCCAATTCTGTTCATATTTTTCATGTTTTCCTCTCTTTCCTCCATTAAAAATTATTTTCTTGAACATATTAATTAGTTGTTTTAAAATCTCTCTTTTTGTGTTGTTAAATCTAACTCCATTCAATCCGGAACATCTGTGGATCTCTATCACTTGTTTTTCTCTTAAAATCCCTTTTTTTTTTTTTTTTTTTTTTTGCTAAATCTAATTCTATTCACTCTGGATCATCTGTGGATCTGTTTCTATCATTTGTTTTTCTCTTACTTTTCAGGGGTAGTCACATTGACACACCTAATAATTTTTTATTGCATATCAGACATCATATATTAGAAAGTTGAAAAGATTTTTGATGAAGTTATCTTCCCCAAAAGGTGGCTCTCCTTTCTTCTGCCAGGAAGATAGAGTTGGGGATGGGGGTGCAGGCTGATGACCTAAACCAATCAAGAACTATTACAAGACTCAGGTTGCTCCTGGCTTACACCCTTTGCTAGGACTTAGCCCTCCTGGACTTCATTGAGAGCCTGGTGTGTTCACCATGCCCTAACCCCTCCCAACCTCCAAAAGCAGATCCAAACTATAATGCTTATTGTCTCAGCACCAGAAGATTACTCAACACCCTTTCTGCTTTCCAGAGGGATTCTGCTTATCTTTTGAACTTCTTGTCTCATGCAGTCCAGAATTTAGCATCAGTCTTGAAGATAAAGCCAACTCTGCATTTCAGGCTCCTAGAGTCTCCAACTTTGTCTCTCCATTCCAGTCCTAAGAGAAAAAGCTCTGCAGGTTTATATTTCCCCGAGCTGCAACACTCTATCCAAGCAAAGCCTAGGTCCCCATTATTTTGTCAGCACTCAGAATTAGAAATACCCCAGAAATAAATTAGTTATAGACCATCAGCTCACCTCTCCACAGCTCTCTTCTTAATATTTTAGCCCCCCTACTCCTCATTGTTTCAACACTTCTAAGATGTCCTTAAACAGAATGTTGCTTTCTGTACATTGTATGTTTTTTCTTCCTCTTCTTGGGATCATTAGTTTGCCTCAGATTATCCAATCCTAGCCAGAAACAGAAATCTCTCCTTTATATTTTTCAAAGTGCTTTCATTGTCATAATTAATTTCCACCATATAAACTGATAAGAAAAAGAGGGCAGGGTCAGGTGCAGTGGCTCATGCCTGTAATCCCAACACATTGGGAGGCCAAGTCAGGTAGATCATGAGGTCAGATGATGGAGACAACCTGGCTAACATGTTGAAACCTCATTCCTACTAAAATATATGAAAAAATTAGCCAGGCATGGTGGCATTATTTTAAACCACAACTTCAGAGTAGTTTGTGACACAGTAAAAGATAACTGAAACAATATTTATCAAGTTCTTTCTAGACAGTGAGTATCTAATAAGTCTAGACACAGTAATCACACTACAGACAAAGGAAGGGAGGATAAAAAGGAGGTCACTCTAATTGAAGAGGAGATGGTTAATGGGGGATGGATGCAAAGACCAAATGTGGGGGAAAGAGAGTGGCAGGCCTAAGGTCAATATTTATCTTGTCACTGTGGAGAAGAATGTGATACCAGCAGTGTTTAGTCTAAATGGTGTGTGAGAGACTCACAAAACAAGAAGGGGGTTGAGGTTTTGGGGTTGAAGGAAATCATTATTGCAGTCCACTCCTGAGCTAAAGGTCAAGCCTGGGAGCCAGTGGGAGGAAGGAAACAGAGGGATTAATAGAGAGATGCTGGAAAGAAGAATCAAATGGATACGATAGCATTGGAAATGAGGGAAGGGAGAATAAACCACAGTGCCTTGGTCTTTCCATTTTGAGGAACAAAGAGCCTAAGGTCAATAACACATCACTTATGCAGAGGCCCATTGGCTAACAAACTCAGCCATCCAGACACAGTCCCCTCCTTCTCAGACTGCTCCAGTGCCATCCATGACATTCTGTACGGGTCCTATATGCAGGACATGGCCCCAGCTGCCTCCACTGCCTGCCAGTCATCCCCATCTGTACTCAATCCAAACACTTGACTCCGTGATCCTCAAACATGCTAAGCACATTCCCACCCTGGGAGGAGCCTTCTGTAAGAGAGTGGGGCAGGTCCTGTTCCTCGGGGAATGCCCAGAGTTAAGGGGAAGCAGAGAAAAGCCCTCAAAGAGGAGTGGCCAAAAGAGGTGATGACACTGCACCATGAAAGGGAAACCAGAGATGCAGAAAGCCAACGTCAGTTCATGCACATCAAAATCTTCAGGGGCATAAAAGTGAATGGAAACAAAGTTGAGTTGAAGGAAGGAACAAAGAAAGGCAGGAAAAAAGACAGAAATGTGTGAAAGCCTTTGTCAGCAAATATCTCTGGGAGACAGAGCAGTGAGCAGATGCCCAGAGGAAGCAAGTCAAAAGACAGCTTCTTCCCTCACCCCACCATTTTGGCAGCACCCACCTGGGAGTGGGAACGAGAATGAGAGAAGCAGTCTCGCTCTTACTACGATGCCCAATTAATTCCTCAGCAAGTCTTTCCCATTCATTATAGTCATCTTTTCTTCATAAATCAAGTCTGCCAGACTCAAATACTGGAACATTAAGGAAGTGCTCACCCAAAACACAGAAACATCAATATGGAAACTGCAGACCCCAGAATGATAACATGGTGAGCTATATTTACATCCTATGGTTGGTGATGCCTCAGCACACTTCACTCTCTAGAAATTTAGTCAGCTTAATTTATGTGGCTAATTCCTCATTCCCTTTCAGCTGACAGGCTTCTTATCTTTTCCACTTGGAAACTTTTCTGTAGGATTTCCCAAACCTTCACTGTCCTTCATTTTTGAAGTATCTGCATTCTGTCTTGAGTTTCTGGTAGATAAGGTGGGCTCCCTTAGATGCCGTCTGCCTATACCCCATGACTGTCAAAAATGTCCCCACCCTGGGATCAAGCATCAGATCCTAACAGCACTGACTGAGTAAAGGGCGTGTTTCTCCCTTTGGTGGGATTTTTCTCTTCCAAGCCATTAAAACACTTTCAGACGCCTTTTCATATCTTTGCTATCTTCAGATTAGATGCTTAATGCATAAATCAGCCCTACAGTAGAGCAATGGAGTAGGGGGGAAAGGCTGAAGCATTTCCTCACATACAACCCTATGTTTGAGTTTTTTAAAAAATCTATACTCAGAAAAAAAAGATAAGGCTAAAATCAGATCTCAGATTTAAAATTATAAGGAAATTGCAACTAGCTTTAGCTAAGTTAAGCTGAGCCAATTATCAACAATCATAAAACATGACTTATAACAGGCCTTAGTGCCTCTTATAAGTACAATAGAGCAATTAAATCTTTACAACTGAGACAAAAAAAGTACCACATAATTAGACACAGCCAGAAAAGGGTTCAGACGCTTCCCTTCCTGTGGCTAGTCCATTAGGGCAGGCATGCAGTCATTTCTTCACTGCCAAAAGGCTGATCCATTTCCTCATCACTCAACCTTCCTGAATCGCATCTGATCCTGGCCACTAAGACGGAGTTTCCTTTGGCCACAGGCCACTAACAATCCTTACTTTCCCCACCTATCCCACATCAAAATACGTACAAGCATAACAGTGTTCCTATCCCACAGATTACATATGAAAAATATCTAGCTGTCTATTAAAGAAATCAAAGGTCTAGCTTCTGGAGCTAGGCACCAAGGTTCAAATCCTAGCTGACAACACCCTAGCAGTTTTTTCATCTGTAAAATGTGCATAATCATAGCATATATTCATTGAGTGTTATGGGAATTAAAAGAATTAATATATGTGAAGGACTTTGAAGCATGCCTGGCATATATTAAGTGCTATGTGAGTTTGCTGATGTTGTTATTACGTATTTCCCAATAGTATCATTATTATCATCAAAATCATCATTATTAAGCACTTCACAATAGCAGGAGTTGCCATCAGCAGCCAGTTGTGAGGCTGTCATGATTATCCAGGCAGGACAAATCTGGGCCACTGGTTAGAGGAATGGAGAAGACAAGCTGACACCAAGAGACAGTCCAAAGGCCTGCCATAGATTCTTGGTGCAGGAAGGAAGGGTCTGGAGACACAAAGCATGACTCCAGGATGCTGCACCAGAGAGCATGGGAAGGTATTCTCCACAGAGTGAAGCAGGGAAGTGAGAAGACCAGGAGCTTGGGACAGACACAGTTGCCTGAGGGCCCTCCAGGACTTCCACAGAGGACAGCCTTGGGCCCAGCAGATGCTTGCTCACCTTGAACATGAAGCTGCTTCTTTTTCCCTCCTTGCAAAACAACATTGACTGGACACAAAGCCAAGGTCAACCCTAGGAGAAGATAGGACAAATAATCACAGCAAGTACATCCCCAAGGACCCTTTTCTCTTGACACAGGGACATTTTCTGAAGGTTTACTCGGCCCCAGTCATTCCAGATATGTTATCTCATTTCACCCTGACAATAACCCAGAGGTCCTGTGTGCCCAGAAAGGGTTAAGTGACTTGCTCAAGGCCGTGGGGTTAGCAAGGAGCAGAAGTGAAAATTGAACCTGGATCTATCGCAGCTGAAACACGCCCCATCCTGATGAACAGTTTTTAAAGCTTATTAGAATTGGCAGGAAGGCCTCAGGCATATTCACAGCAGCCTGGAAGCAGAAAAGTCCCACTTCCCTGGAACACCTGCTAAGCCAATCACAGCATAGAGAAGTAGATGGGCAGTGACAGAGAAGAGAGAGGGGGGTCCAGGCTACAGACCCAGAAACTTGTGTTCTGATACCAGAGATGGGATTTCTCTGGACCTTCATTCGTCCATCTTTAAAATGGGGTTATTTGTCCTTCCTGCTCTACTTCTGGTATCACTGAGGAAGCTCCTATCAGATCAAGTCTCCTGCAGATAACAACTATAAAGTCTGCACACACACACACACACACACACACACACCCCAAAGCAACTTTCTGAGGGCCCTGGAGAGGAAGTCAAAGCAGGCAGATCCTGGAGGGCATCAACACTTGCAAGACAGGTACTGCACTGGGCGAGATTTTGTCCCTGATGGCTTTTAGCCCAAAGGCAGTCCCTAGTTTGTACCACAGGAGCAGCTAAAACTCAGACAGAAACCCACAGTCTT